>NC_060277.1:69512693-69515473 GCF_021613505.1 Equus quagga | reverse complement strand
AAGCCTTGGATAACGTTTGAAAACATGAATGGTGAGCCACGGTTATGCTTTGCTCCCCAGGGAATGGCAAAGGAAAAATCCACTGATTCCTGCCTGGATGCTGGGATCTGGGAGACCCCAGTCTGTGGGAAACTTCATGAGTAAGTAGTTCGAGAAGTAGCTGAATGCGAGGTCTGAATTACAAGGAGAAGAAAGATGAGGAGAGCCTCGGGGACAGCAGACCAGAGCCCTGGCTCAGGTCTGGAAAGCTCTGACAAGGTCTACAGCCTCTGACGGCTGTACACGGCTCAGTACTTGGGTTCACGTTCAGATCTAAGTGGCAACAACAGACCAGTGGGAGCCCAGGGGCTGGGAGCATGCTGTCAGCTTCTGAGTGACAGCAGCCTCTGGGGGCAGGACTAGAGGTGGGGGCTCAAGCTGAGGAAGCCTTGAGGGGCGTGAGGACACATTGTCTGTCTTCAGATCTCTAAGAGGACTTCTTGGGGGACAAAGGAAGAGCCTGTTTCTAAGGTCTGAACTGGGGGTGGGGATGGTGGGACTTATAGGAGGCAGCAGCTGGCTTAGATGGAGCTCCCCTAGGTGGGAAGAGGCCCTATTGGGAGGCAGTGGGCTCCTCAGCACTCTCCTTTGGTTTGGGATACACAAACCATAAGCTAGACAGCTGTATGGCAGGGAAAGGAGCAGAAAAGGATCTTCCTTGAGGACTACTGAAAAGCTCATGAGCACCCCCCAGCTCTGCCCCACCAACCTCTGCGTCCGAGATGGCCACATGGTGGGACTCGATGGTGGGCCTCCGCCAGGCCCGTGGGGAGATATGGCTGGCAGGCCCTGTGGCATAAGGCCCAGCCCGGGCCTCCAGACAGCTTCCCGCTGGCCGCTCCTGCAAGGAGAACTTCCTAGCTGAGAGGCTGGGCCGGGCTGGGGGGGGTCTTGAAGCACCGCCAGGGATCACGGAGGCAGCTCTGGCCCGGGGCGGAGGGTCCACACCATTCCTGGCAGGCTCTGGGCTGCCATCCGCCTCCTCCAAGTGGGCCATATCGATGGCTGCCACTCGCTCCACCAACTCTGCCCGAGGGTCCTGGCAGCAGAGCGCTGAGCCCCCCTCCATTGCCACAGTCAAGGGGGTCCTCTGGGCAGCCTTATTGGGAACCTGAGAAAAGAGGGCAGAGAAGGCTTCGATCCTGGCCACGGAGCAAGGCGGTCAGATTCCAGGTCCCTCTCCCGTTGTAGCCAAAAGCCGTGGGTCCCACCTCCATGCCTTTGCACTATCTGTTCCTTCTGCCTGGCTCGCCAGCATCCAAACTCAGGTCTGTCCCCCCTAACTGAAGGAATCCAGGAACTCATCCGGCTCTGCTGCACGTCAGCCCTCTGGACCTCAGCATCCCCATCTAAAACAGCCAGTCACGTCTGCCTTGCTGGCTTCACAGGGAAGCAGGGAGAATCCAACATTCTGGAGTCAGGACGGACAGACACGGACATAACACTGGAGGCCCAGCAGCCATGGGAGAAACAGAGTCCAGGGTCAGCTCAGGCTCCCATCCGCAGACAGCCCAGTGACTCACCAGCCCCACCCTTGACAGCAGAGCATTCCAGAGCTGCTGCCTGGAAGCTGAGCTGGGTGCTGGTGATGCAGAGGCCTCCCTGGTGCTCCAGGTCCACCCACCTCCTCCAGGGAAGACTCCCTGCTGTTCCAGCCTCGCTCACCTCCTCCAGGGAGGGCTCTCCATGGCCACAGGAGAAGGCTCCCATAACTGCCTTCCCTGCCCCAGCAGAGCCTGCAGCCCAGGACAGGGTCCATTAGGGGAGGGGGCTGCTGCTTTATTGGCTGTCAAGAGAGATTTCTCTGCACTCAAAGGTCATTTCTCCTGGTTTTCCTTCCAGTTTATTTGTGTGGCCAAAACGTTTACCACATCTGCTCAGGTTGATTTGCTCCCCCTGGCCTGGCCCTATCGCTGTCTGAGCCCCAAACCAGGCCCTGGGCCAAGGCCTAACCCCAGCTTGAACCCCAAACCAACCTCCAACCTCCAGCCCTAGCCCTCCCCCTCGGCCACAACCCTAGGCTGAACCCTGACATTCATGCTGGGACCCCATCTCTGCCCCAGGCTGAGCACTGGCCCCACCCTAGCCTGATGCCCTTCCCCCTTCCTGGGCCAGACCCAGCATCTTCTCAGAAAAAGGAAGTGAGTGGACTCCTGACCCCCTGCCCTTCCTGTCTTGTGGTAACTTCCTCTGTCCTCATATTGCACGTTTGAAAACACAGGTCTCCATTTTACCCCTAGTTCCCCCATCACCTTGCTTTGACAGATATCAAGCAGGCAAGGCTCACTGGAGTCCACTGGCCCCAGAGAAGCCTGGGCTGGGTTCCAGTCCTGCCTGCCATCCTACTGTGGGGGTCCTAAGCAGGCTCCTTCCTGACTCTGAGCCTCAGTCTCCCCAACCGTACTATGGATGCAAGACCTTCCCAGATTCCCTAGGGTCACAGCAAGGCTTGGAGATGGATTGTTGGTAGGGGCATGGTCCAGACCCCCTGTGCCTGCACAGAGTGTGTTAAATGAGTGGAAGCCTGGAGCTGGTGGTGCTGACATTGACATGCAGAAAGGAAGGAGGAAGAGAATCCAGACTGGCAATAGGAAAAGACATGGAGGCTGGACCTAGAGGAGTGGGGGAGGGTGGTGAGGCTAGGGCATCAAGGAGGCCTCCCTGGAGGATGTGAATAGGGCTGGAGCATCAGGGAGGCCTCCCTGGAGGAGATGAGAGGGGGCAGTGAATGGGGTTGGAGG
>NC_060277.1:69386085-69512683 GCF_021613505.1 Equus quagga | reverse complement strand
GGCCTCCCTGGAGGAGATGAGAGGGGGCAGTGAATGGGGTTGGAGGATCAGGGAGGCTTTGGGAACCAGGCCACTTGCAGGAAGGAGGAAGCCAAGGTTGAAGGGAGCCCTCCAAGCCTGGCCAGCCCACCCTACTCTTCCCTGGGGGTGGCCTACCCCCTCCTGCTGTAGGCCCTTTTCCTTCCACCAGAATATAAACTCCATGGATTGGGGCTCCTGCCTGCCTTGTCTCCATAAAATCACTGGTGTCTGCAGCAGTGGCTGGCACATAGGAGGAGCTCCATAAATATTTGCTGAATGAATGAAAGGTTGCCATAGGGATCATGACCATCCTGTCCCCATTAGACAGATGGGAAAGCAGCCTCAGAGAGGAGACCCCAACAAACCTTAGGTCCTACCCACTACAGGGAAGGATTCGCAGTGGCGTGGCAGGGCAGGGCCGAGGGCGGGACCGAGAGCCACCGCAGGCTGAGGCCACAGGCTGAAGCCACAGGCTGCCCGAGCCCAGAATATTTGCATGTGATTTTCCTGAGGCTGTTATCCCAGCCAGAGGCCATCCTCCTTTAACTCCCTCCTCCCTCCCTTTCTTCCTTTTCTCAGCTGGAGGCAGGATGGGGGGGAGGGGAGAGGGGGAGAGTCAGGGCCGGCAAAGGGCAGGTAAGGGCCTGGGGTCGCACAGCAAGTCTGGGCAGAGCCTTCCTGCTCCAGCCCAGGGCCCAGTTACCTGGTTTGGGGTCGAGGCTCTGAAGCCAGGCTGCCAGGCTCCGCCCCTTCCTGGCCGTGAGCCGCAGGCAGGTGACAGCACCTCCATGCCTGGGTTCTCCTCATCTGCAGAAGGGGGTTAACAGCACCCACACCTCCCCAGGTGGTGGTGAGGAGTAAAGGAGTGAACGCCCTGCTGGGCTCAGAACTGGCCCTGCCACTAAGGAAGCCTCGTAAAAGTGAGTTGTTGTTGTGCTGCTGTTGTTGTGATTGCCTGGGACACGCTGTGGCCCAGATGGATGCGCAGGCGGCACAGGCGGCTGTGAGGGCTGACGTCAGGCCCTCCACCCTCCCTCCCGCCTGGATCAAATTCAGGTGACTAAGCACGTCTGCGCGGGAGGCGGCCCCAGGGAGGCCCCAGGTTTCTGCCTCGTGTCCAGGCGACAGGGCCTGGCGTGTGAGGCTGTGCGTGTGAGGGCATGTGTCGGCAAGTGAGAGAACGTGTGCGAGCAGGGCTGTGGGCCTGGGGTGGGTGTGTGTCTGTGTGTGTGGGGATCCACACATAGGAGCCATCTGCATGGAAACAAAAATCTGTTGGTGAGATATACATGCGTGTGTAAGTGTGTTCACGTGCACTGTGTGCCTTTAGGTCTCAGTGTTCGTGGACTCCAGAATGGGGGGTGGGGCCTGCACCCCCTGGCCGCCATGGGAACCTGATTGCAGAAAGGTCAAGTTTGAACTTCCCACGTAGTCACCTGTCCAGCAGCCTGCAGCTGCCTGCTGGGCTGGGCTGTGTGTCCTGTGCAGGACCCACTCCCTCTAGGGGCTCTCTCCAGACCCTCCCCAAGCTGAGGCCTCAGGAGATGCTTTGTAGAAACGACTCAGCAAGGAACTAGGGGCCACATGGGCAAACAGACGGACGGACAGACAGGCTGGGACCCAGGCCCAGAGCAAGGACTCTACGTGCATGGGGAGCCTCCCAGGGACCAGCCTGGTCCTGCAGCCAAGAATGGCCAGACTCAGGCCCCACTCACCGGGAAAAGCTACCCCAATCCTGTCCTCCCAGACTCGGGCTGTGTTGCCTTGAATAAGTCATCGAGCCTCTTAGAGCCTCAGTTTCCTCATATACGAATTGGACACATGGCTACCATCATGCCAACTCCCAGGACTATGGAAGGAAGTGGATCAGACTGTGGACATGGAAGCAGTTTCTTCCTGAGCCATGTGGGGCTCGGATGTATCTGCCTCAGGAAGCCACTGGGAGAGAGGCTCAATGTACAAAGTACAACCCCGTACCTGTCCCCCGGCTCCAGGATAGCCTGGCACATTCCTCCCTCAGGCTCCTCCTCGTAGGCTATGCCTCCTCATCCCAAGTGTCTGGCTACTCCCAAGGGATGCAGACTCTGACTCCAGATGCCAGCTTCTGGATGCCTGGCCTCCTCCTCAGGACATGCCCCATCCAGCTGGATCCCTCAGAGGAGGTCCAGAGAAGGACAGAGCAGGCATATCCTGCTCTCATCCAAGCTGATTCAAACAGCCCCTCCTGGGATGACTTCAGGCACCACTCAGGACTCACTCAGAGTTCTGGAAGGCTGCTGTGACCCTCAGGGCCAGGTGGATCAGGGACCAGCTACCATCCAGGTAGAGAACGCAGCCCTGACCAGCAGAGGACTGGCCGGAAGGGAAAGCTGCAAGGAGGTGGACAGCCAAACACAGAAGGTGGCCCTGACATCGCCAGGCTGCCTCGCAGGAGCCGTGTTTATGCTCCTGACAAGTGTCTGGATGGCCCTGGCAACGGGTGCCCTCCGAGCTCCTGCCCCCGCTGGGATGACTCAGTCCCCTCGAGGGAGGCCCAGGCGTCTGGAGCCAAGTCATGCTTGAGGACGCCTGCTGTGAGGACGCCCCCTTCCATCCCCAGGGAGGCCCCAAGCACAGCGGTGGGCTCTGTGCCTGAGTCAACACAACAACTCTCAGCGCATCCTCAGCACATCTAGGCTGATGGTCTCCAGGCCTCACTCTCTCCCTCTGCTCCTCCTCCTCCTCCAGGCCAGGTTGGCGCCTCCAGCCCGACCCTTTCCAGCCAGCTGCCTCCTCTCTTCCATGTTCCTGAGCAACTCAGACCCAAGAGGGCCCAATTCAACTCAGCATTTCCCCAAGTCTGCTCTTCCTCCTCTGTCCCCATTGCAAAGAGGGTCCCACCATCCTCCCATTTCTCCCAGGCCAGAAACCCAGGGCCCCTCCTTATCCCCGTCTTCTCCCTTTCGCCCATCCTTTCTCCCCCCAACCCCACACTTACTCTCTACTCTGGCCACACCACACTACGCACAGCTTCCCAAACTGCAGACTCTGTTCTGCTGCCAGGGCTTTGTACAAGCTGTGCCTTCTGCCAGGAATACACCTCCTTCTCCTTTGCTGCCGGGGGACAGCTCAGATATCTCCTTTGGGAGTCCTCCCTGATCTCCCCACTGCTGGGTGAGGTCACCAAGTTGAACCCCTTAAAAAGTCCACATACAATCCTCAGCTTTCCTCTCCCACTGCTTGCGCCAGTCTCCCCGCCTCCAGGCTCACACCCTGACCCCACCCCACCGCATCCTCCACACCACTTGCAAGAAGGAATAATTCTAACATGCAAATATGGTCACACTTCTCCCAGGCCTGGCCTTCCAGGAACTTGGAGTCTGGAGGACAGAGGGGCAGGAGACCTGACCTGAGACCGGGGGCCACAGGCTGAGCAGCAGCCAGAGACACGGGCTCCTGGGACGCAAATCCAGAGTCACCCATTCCTGCAACATACCCTCACGGAGCACCTGGTCTCTGTGCCCAGGCTCTGGGCGAGGGGCTGGAAGATAAAGCAGTGAAGCAAAAAGACAAAGTCCCTGCCTTCACGCAGTTTAATTTCTAGCAGGGGCAAGTAGCTGCAAACAAGAAAGCCCGGAACTCATAGATAGGTCAAGTGGAATGTACTATGGAGAAAAATACAGTCTAAGGGGGATCAAGAGTGAGGGGCCGGGGGGCGCTATTCA
The DNA here is from genome assembly GCF_021613505.1 of Equus quagga. Lineage (NCBI taxonomy): Eukaryota > Metazoa > Chordata > Mammalia > Perissodactyla > Equidae > Equus > Equus quagga. The sequence continues at coordinate 69,508,958 of NC_060277.1, read as the reverse complement.
TGCACTGTGGTCAGGAAGGGCCTTTCTGATGCAGGATTTGAGCAGAAATCTGAAGGAAGTCAAGGAGTGAGCAGTGTGGACAACTGGGAAGAGCATTTCAGGCAAAGGAACCAGCAACTGCAAAGGCTGGGAAGTGGGATGGTGCTCACTCTGTCTGAGGAACAGCAAGGAGGCCGTTGTGGCTGGAGCGGAGTGTTCCATGTGTGAGAGGCACCCCACGGCCAGCAGAGTTACCCCTGGATGAGAAGGCCCTGTCACTCACTGTGCCTGGCCTCGGGGGTGGCTTCCTGGAGGAGGTGGCATTGAAGCTCTTTCAGGACCACTGAGTAAGGATTTCAGAGGGGGAGAGGGTGGAATTTCATGCTGTGCATGACAAAGAGCAGTGTCCTGGCTGGGACGAAGGGCTTGGCTTTGGGGGGCTTTGTGGACAGAGACCAGGAGGCCTCCAAAGCTTGAGGGTTTTGAGCAGGGGTGTGACTCAGTCACATGAAGTTTAAAACAACCCTTCTGCCTTCTGTGGGGACTGAGGATGAGAGACGAAGGAGGAGACAGGGAGCCCCCAGAGTCTGTGGGCCTGGGACACAGTCTGGCACACAGTGGGTGCTTAATCTGTATGTGCTGAATGAAGGAGGCAGGGCTGTGGGGGAGGCCAGTGCATCTTCCCCCGATCCTCAAGGACACAAGCTGTGTGTGCCTCCTGCACTCCTGGCCCCACTTGGCAGATATATAGCCCCCCTATGCATCCACTGAGGCCCCGTCCTGTGACCTGGGACATACCCTTCTCCACACCCCCCTGTACCCTCAAGACACACACACACCCCCCTCCCCGGAGAGACGCACGCCTATGTCCGCGTGACCCGCCCTCACACACCACTCCAGCCTGTAAAGCACCCCCCTCACACACACAGGCACACTCCTGTGTCCACGTGACACATGCACACCCGCCTCCAAACACCACACACAGCTCCACGCGCACGTGTGCACCCTCCGAGCCACCAGTTCTGTGCCTGTGGAGCCCCAGAAGCCGCAGCACCCGCCTCCGCTGCCCCTCCACCCCCAGCCAAGGGAGGGCTGCGCAGCTAAAGCCACGCGCCGAATATGTCCCATTCATCCCCCCGCCCCCAGCTCTGGAAGGAAGATTCACGGCAGGAGCGTGTAGGTGAAGCGCTCCGCGCTGATCCACACGTGGGTGCACCACTCTGGGCCCACTCCGCATAGACACGGCCTCCCACCCAGAGCTGGGGCGGGGGTGGGTAATGCGCCCGGTGTGGACGCAGTCCCGCAGACTAGAGCTGGGGAAGGGACGCAGATGGCAGGGCGCCCGCACAGATGTGGTCTCGGCTGCCAGCGCAGACAGAAGCACGCTCTGGGTGACACCGCGTAGACCCGGCCCCCCAGACAGAAGGGGGAGGATCCCCGCACGATCGAGGTCCCGGCTGCCCTCGTAGACGCAGCCTCGCAGACCATCCCTCTCCGCTGCAGGTTCCCAGCAGACGTTCAGGCGTTCGTTTCCTCCCGCTCCCCGCCCCAGGTCCCCTCCCCGCCGACCCCTACCTCGGCGCCTGGCGACAGTCTCCGCGGCCCGGCGGGCGGCCAGGCTCGCTCCCGCGGCGCACGCCCCGCCCCGCCCGCCTCGCCCGGGTCCCGATCGCCGAGCTCAGACCGCCGGCGCCGCGGCTCCAGGCAGCGCTCGCCCCCCCCGCCCGCCGCTGCGCCCGGCCCGCGCTCATTGGTCAGACAGCACGGCCCCTCCCGGCGCCGCCCAATCAGAGCCCTGGATTCCCGCCTCGCTCCCGGAGGGGAGGGGCCGGGGCGTTCGGCGGCTCGGGAGGGCCCCTCCCCCTGCGGCGGGGCTGCGCCTCGTCACGCCCCCGACGCCCCGATGCGGGCTGCCTGGGGTCCCCCGACGTCCCTGCAGGCGGTGGTCTGGGCCCCGGAGCGGGGAGTTCAGGGTACAGGTACTTAGCCCCCAAAACCCGTTGTCCGCCTCCATCCCAGCCTGGCAGGGGCAGGAGCGCTCCCCGGGGGGTGAGGCGCGGTGCGTCCTAGGGGAGGGGCAAGGCGAGCAGGGCTGGGGCCGAGGCCGAGGGCTAGGGAGAAAGGCCTTGAATGTCAGACTCAGGAATTTCGCCTTCTGCTGGGTGGCGGGTAGGGGACACGGGAAGTGGTTTAGCACAGAGGGCTGGGGTCGTGGTCAGATTCATGTTTGGGGAAGGGATCTGTGAGCAGGCGGCAGGAATGGCTTAGCCAGGACAGAGGGAATGGAGGAGACTCTACAGGACGGCCTGACCTTCACGGTGGCTGTTCCTGGGGACTCTCTCCCTAACCTCTCCCCTGGCGAGCTCACCAACTCTTGGTTCTGTTATGCCAAGTTCTTCACTTGTGAATCCCCTGGCACCTGACCCCACCACTTCCCAAGACAGAAGCCCACATGACTCTCCCACAGAACCCCGTGTGAGTCTTGCAAACCTGGCCTCTTGTGTCCCTTTCTTAATCTGGAGCCAGAATCCTGCAGTCACGTAACCTACCCCTTTCCTGCCCCAACCAGTCGATCGCCAAGCCCTGCCCACGCTGCCCCTTACATATCTCTGGAGTCCAGCCACTTCTCTTCACCACTCTGGCCCTCCCTAGCTCAGGCCACCAGCATCTTGCACCTGGGTGGCTGCAGCAGCCTTTTTTTTTTTCAAGATTGGCACCTGAGCTAACATCTGTTGCCAATCTTCTTTTTTTTTCTCCTTCTCCGCAAAGCCCCCCAGTACATAGTTGTATATTCTAGTTGTGAGTGCCTCTGGTTGTGCTATGTGGGATGCCACCTCAGCATGGCTTGATGAGTGGTGCCACGTCTGCACCCAGGATTCGAACTGGCGAAAGCCTGGGCCACTGAAGTGGACCGTGTGAACTTAACCACTTGGTCACAGGGCTGGCCCTGCAGCAGCCTCTGCATTGGCCTCCCACCTGCAACCAGTCTCACCCCTCCCCCTGGCAGCCAGAGCAATCTTTCAGAAACACAAGTCCAACTAGTCAGCTCCTGCTTAGGAATCTTCCATGGCTCACCAGTACCCTGAGAATAGGTCCAGTCAAGCCCTCCATGACCTCAGTCCTAACCACCCACCTTCCCTTCAGGGCTCGGTTCAATGCAGCTTCTGCCAGGAGCCCTTCCCCATGATCTCCTCACTGCCCAGCGTGGGTTAGCTGCCCCTCCTAGGGATGTCCTTGTACTCAGCATCTATGTGCCTGCCTGTGCGTGCTCTGACTGGGAGCTTCTTGAGGGCAGAGACTGTACCTGATTCATCCAGCACACAGCCTGACATATTGTGTAGGTGCTCAAAAGATGTTTACTGAATGAATAGTAATTCCATATGACAATGGGGGGGTTGGATATGTGGAGCTAGAGTTCAGGAAAGAGGGTTGAGCCAGTGAGACATTTTTGCGAGTTGTCAGAAAGGACCCATAGTTGTAAGGAGAGCCATAGAAAAAGGTGAGACACCTCAGAGCAAATAAAGCAGGGCCAAGGACAGAGCACTCGCTTTTAAGAGGGAAAGGTTTCTGTACCGGGTAGGATCAGTTTTGACTTAGGTAACAGAAATCCCACGTAAGAACTTCAGGGAAGACAGTCCTGGACTGGTATGTCAGCTCTGCCTGACAAAGACCTCCCAGAGGTGGCTCCTTCCATTCACTGCTTCAGCCACCTCTGGGTGTGACTCTTGTCCTCATGGTTCAGGGTGGTGTCTACAGCTTCAGCTATCACATATGCATTTCAGGCAGTGGGATGGAGACAAGGATGAAGAAGAAGAGGGCAAAGGATCTGCACCATCCCTCTCTTTCTTTTTTTTCCCCTGGTGAGGAAGATTGTTGCTGAGCTAACATCTGTGCCAACCTTCCTCTATTTTGTATGAGGGACACCGCCACAGCATGGCTTGATGAGCAGTGCATAGGTCTGCACCCAGAATCCGAATCTGTGAACCCTGGGTCACCAAAGCAGAGCGTGTGGACTTAATCACTATGCCACCAGGCTGGTCCCTGCACCATCTCTCTTTTAAGGAAAGTTCCCAGAAGGTGTCACGTGACACTTCCACATATATTCTGTTAGCTACAACTTAGTCATGTGACCAGACCCAGCTGTAAGAGGAGGCTGGGAAATGCAGCTTCCATTCTAGGCAGACAAATACCCAGCCAAGAACCAAAGGACTATCACTGTGGAGAGAATAGACATCCGGGGACGACTAGCTCACTCTACCATTGAAAGAGAGGATAGACAGAGAGGCGGGCACTGCTGCGTGCCAGGCTCTGTGTTAGGCACTTTACATATCTTATCTCACCTCAACCTGAGCAGAGGCTATTATTATCCCTGACTCACTGAGGAGGCTTGGAGAGTTAAGCAACTTGCCCAAGGACACACAGTGACCCGTGACAGAGCTGCAGCCGAAAACTGTCTTTTCCCTGCCACACCAGGCTGACTGGAAAATCAGGAGAGGGTGGGTCCTAGGAACTACTGGAAGGAAATCTGTCAACAAAGGAGGGCTTGGTCCACAGTGTCAGAGGCTGACAGGCCAACCAGGATACGGGCTGAAGTGTTGCTTCAAATTGGCAACAAGGACACTGCCGGTAACCTTGGCAAGAGTGTGCAAGAGAAGTGGGGGGGGGGCAGGAGGGGGCTGAAGCCAACTGCAGAGGGTGGGATGCAGAAGGAAGTATGGACTGGTCTCTCTGGAATGGTGGCAGTGAAGGGAGGGCAGGCAGAGCTGCAGGGACCCTGGGCCAGGAGGAGGCAGAGAAGAGGCAGCCTCTGCTGGGAGGTCCCCCAGCTGGGCGGAGGGTTGGATACAAAGGAGGAATCCTTTTCTGCTCCTTCGGGAGGGAAGGGAGCAGGAGGTGCGCAAGCAGGTAGGTCTGGAGAAGGAAGGGAGGGAAGAAGAGGGAGTGCCTGTCCTGTAAAATCTGAAGGATGGTTCTTGGCAGGGGAAGAGGGCAGAAGGGCAAGGGGCGGAGGGAGAGGGGAGGGGCTAGCCTGTGCTGTCCAATATGGTAGCCACTCGGCATGCATGGCAATTTAAATTAATTAAAAGGGAATACAATTAAAAATTCAGTTCCTCAGGTGCACTCACCACATTTGAGGTACTCACTGGCCACATGTGGTTAGTGAAGACTACATCAGGCAGCACAGCGAGCGAACATTTCCATCGTTGCTGTTGGGCAGCACTGGTCTAGACCCATGGTGATGCGGGTGCCCAGAGACCCCGTCTATCCGGCTGTTAGTCCACACTGGAGGTCATACCCATAGCAGGGCCCCTGGAGAACCCTTCCATGCTGTCTCCATTCGAGACCTTCCTCCCCTCTTTGGGACTCCCTCAGGTCTCCCTCCTGGGACAGCCAGCCCCTTGTCAGCCCTGCTTTCATGAGGCCACTCCTGAGGTTCTCTGCTCATCCCAGTGCCAGGCTTCTCACAGTCTGGGAGGGGCTTGTGGAGGATTGGGGAGAACTCCAGTGTTGGGGCTATGCCAGAACAGCTGCCCATGGAAAGAAGGGAGCTGACCCCCAGCACTGGCCCTGCTGGGCTTGGGCATAAGGGTCAGCTCGTCACCACCCACCGATAGATCCAGAAGGACCTCAACGATTGCCCAGCTCAACCTGCATTGTACAGATGGGGACACTGAGTTTCAAAGAGGGCTGGAGAAAGTGCAGAAGGCAGAGGTTTGTCCTCATTCCCTTTATTGTTCTCCACCTCTCGCTTTCCCTAGACCCTGTGTTCAGACAGAGCCGGGCAGGCCTTGGGCGCTGGGGCTGGGCCACAGGCAGGGAGCCCAGGATTGGGCCACGGCTCTCTCTGCTGCCGGAGGTAGCTGAGTAAGGATTCATGGCTAGAAGGGGCTGTCCTGGCCTGACACACTTGGGAAGAAGCATAGCCCCATGGAGGTGACGTGGCATGGACCATGTGTCCGTGCTTGAGGGTGTAGGTGTGTTCAGATGGTTGTGTTTGCTGGGCCCAAGCTGTTCAAATACACAGTGTAGATGGGCGGGGGGTGTGCAGGAGACACCGTGTGGCTTGTGAGCACACCACACACCTGTGCAGTGCCTGCACCTGCCAGGGGAGGCAGGCCCAGGCCAAGTCTGATACCGGATCAGGGGCGGTTCTTCAACATAGGTCCTTAAAATGGCCCTCGGAGTTTGCAATCCTTGCAGATCACGTGGCCGGCCCTGGAGATTCTGGTTCAGGAGGTCTGGAGTGGGTCCAGGGGGCTGCACTGTTGATAAGCCCCCCAGGGAAACCTGAGGCCAGTGAGAAACAGGGCTCAAGCAGAGCTGTCCAGTAGAACTTTCTTTGATACTGAAAATGTTTGCTGTCCAATATGGCAGCCACCGGCCACATGTGTCTACTTAGCAGTTGTAATGTGGCTAGTTTGAGGAGTTCAAGTCTAATTAATTTAAATTTAAATAGTCGCCTGTAATTAGTGGCTGCCATACTGGAGAGCACAGGTGTTGAAACACCGAGGCGGTGGGATGGTTGAGGGCCTGGAGAGAGAAGCACAAAGCTCGGGTACAGGAGTGTGAGTGGGGCCCCGTGCAGGCCCAGGCCCTCCAGACCAGGAGTGGCTGAGGCTGGGCTGAGGCTCCCTTGGGGGGTGCGGAGTTGGAGCCAGAGCCCAGAATTGCACAGGTCTCTCCCAGTGTCCACCCTGCGCTGCCGGCGACCTGGTGTCTGCCTGGCTGGGAGGGCAGGAGAGCTCCTGGGAGACCCTTCTGCCTGGCTGGGATCCCACCAGGGCCCTGGCCCAAAGGCTCTCACTGCATCCAGTCAGGAGTCAGGGGCGGAGGGTCAGGATGTCTTCATGTTCTCCTGCAGGCCCAGGGTGGAGCTGGTGGTCGTGGGGTCACGCTCACCCTGTGTAAGCATTGAGGGGACAAAAGTCAGCCCCGGGGGAGCAGCGGGGCCCCCAACACAGACATGTGAACCCAAGGCCTCTGAAGGGCGGACTCAGGGAGTTCTCTTACCGCCCCTTGCCCCACGTCCTCTGCGTACTTGAACTTCTTCTGCTTGTAGTAGTGCCTCTTGGGCAGGATGTGGAGCAGCAACAGGTCACAGAGAACCGTGGCCTGGGGGCGGGGCAGGGGGAGGGTGGCAATCTGGGGGCTGGCACAGAGCCCTCCACATCCCACCTGAGTCCCTACTGACTGTGGGGGCCTGGCTGATCCCTGCCTACCCAGACCTCAGGTCCTGGAGGGCCGTGAGGCTCTGCCCCATCCCGCCTTTGTCCTGCCCCAGCTCTGGGCCTCAGTTTGCTCAGACATACTGTGGCTCTAGTCTGGTGGGTGGGATCAGTAAGGATGGACAATTATAGTCAAGTTTTGGGGCAAGAGACTTGTTGCTGTTACTGAGATCTGGAAGAGGCAGGACTGACCCCCGCACCGTGATGCCATGAGCCTGACACTTACCACTCCAAAGATGCCAATCCCAGAGCCAATAGTGGTCATTGTGGGGATGATGTCAAACTTCCCAGCCTGGTGGCAGGGCCCAGGGGGGAGAAGGGTTAACAGTCAGAAGGGGCCTGGTGGAAAAGGCCTTCCTCAGAAGCCAGGGGCGCAAGAGGGCTTCCCAACCCTCCACTGCTGGCTGGCCCCACAGCCTGCTGCCCACATGCCCACTGCTCTGGCTTTATACAAGGACACAACCGCTGGTCAGGAGCCCTGGGTTTTGACCTTGGCTCTGCCTCCCTGGACACAGGGAGATAGTGAGGGAGGTGAGGTCACAGGCTGGAAAGCCCTGCCCCCGGTGGTACCCAGGTCCATCTGTTATCTGAGTGAAGACCACCCAACTTCCTGTCTCTGTAACTACAGACACCCAACAGGCACTCACAGGAACAGAGAATGTGTCTCTGGCTGTCCCTCACACTGGACTCTCACCTTGCCATCCACAAGAATGTCAAAGCGAATCCCAAACACCTTGAAGAGGTGCCGATAGTTGGTTCCGTTCTCCACGAAGTACCTGGCAAACCTGGGGGAAGGGGTGAGGTTGCAGGAGAGGGTGATGGGGGACTGTCTTGGGTCCCGAGTGCACAGAGCATCAGGGATGCAGGAGCCCTTAGAGGGCCATGAGGACGGCCCATGCCCCCCAACATTATATAGAGGGACAGCCACTGGCAGGATCCCAGCCTCACTCCAGGAGAGCTGTATGCAACCCTCACCCTAACTCCTGATGTCAGCAATTACCCCAGCGGGTCCTGGCCAGGTGGGCCTCCAGGGGACCGAGAGCCAGGAGCAGGGGCTCGGGCCTCCAAGGTCTTGTTCCCCGCAGGCTCCCTGCTTGACCAATCCCAGGAGATTGGGAGCTGCCTGGGCTCCTCTGCTCCCCTCCCAGGGATACTTGCTTGGCCTCAAGGGGTTCTGGGAGTGGGAGAGCCTGTGGGCCCCCAAGGAAGGGTGCACTGGTGGGGCCGGGCAGGCACCTGAAGTTGAAGCCTGGAGACAGATTTTTTTCTTCATACAGCCCGTGGAACTCGTAGATGGGTTTGCAGTGTCGCACATGCCAGTCCAGGTCACAGTTCCAGTCGATGGTAATGCCCACCACCCCGCCCTGCCAGGGACACAGGCATTTAAGATCCCGGGTTTCAGTATCAAGAGACTCCTGCCTTATAGCTGGCGCCAGCAGTCTCTTGAAGAGGGAACATTTTTTTTGTTTGAGAAGAGACGCCAAGAAGCTGCTTCAGGGTTGAGGTCCTATCACCCTCTCTGGCCCCACCTCCCGCCCTTCACGCTCCAGCTTTCTGACTGTTTCTAGAATACACCAAGCTCTTCCTACCTCAGGGCCTTTGCACAGGCAGTTCCCCCCAGTTCCCCACAAGGCTGGCTCTTTCTCATCCTTTGATCGCTTTCCTTGAAAGGCCTTCCCTGACCACCACCCCCAGTCTAAAATATGTCCCCGTTATTCTTTCTGTGTTTTCTGGAACATTAGTCACTTTGTAATCATACATTTATTTTGTGTGATTGTTAACCCATCTCCTCTAAGACAGTATACTCCACGAGGGTGGGGCTGTCTGTCTTCTTCATCACTGACTCCTGAGTTCCTAGCATGAGTCACAGCATGGGAGGCATGTAAATAGTTGTTGAATTAAACAGTGAGTCTGTAAAGACAGGGGCTGGGAAGAGAAAACTTGAGAATACAAAGGTCCTCTGGGCACGGCCAGGCTCAGGGACAGGACGGGTTTGCTGAGCCACCGGAGAGTTGGGAAGTGGTCAGGCAGATGTGGAGCTGGGCAGCTAGGCGGGAGGCTGGTACCTGATGATGGTGACGGGTGAGAAGTTCCCAGGGGGTTGGCAGGGAGATTTTTAGGAACAGGGAGGCCTGACATTCAGCTTTCTGGTCGTGTGTGTTGCTACAGTGTAAACCCTCTCCAGGGGTCTGCAAACTGAGGCCCGAGGGCTGAATTTGTTTACCCAAGTCTGTGGCTGCTTTTGCCCTACAGTGGCTGACCTGCATAGTCGCAGCAGAGACCACGCGGCCTGCAAAGCTGAAAATACTTAGTCTCTGCCCCTTTAAAGAAAAAGTTGGCTAACCCCTGTTCTAGATAAATGTGTTGTGAGCAAGTGTGTGTGTGTGTGTGTATGAGCGCGTGCATGTGCCCAATGTCACAGAAAAGGGGCTGATTGCCAGCCCTGAATAGGCAGCTGCAGGAGCAGGCTGACAGCGAGCACATAATAGGGTGGCCACCTGCCAGGCGGTACTGAAGTGCTGTCCCATGCAGGAACTCCCTTGATCCTCAAGACAACCCCACAAGACTGGTACTATGATTGCACCCACTTTACAAGTGAAAAGCTCAGACGCACAGAAGGTAAGAGACCTGTCTGAGGTCACCCTGCTCATTAGGGACTTGCTGGGATTTGATCCTAGTCAGACAAATCTGTCCTCCTTACGAGGAACCCCTTCTCTTGGAACCGCAAATTACGGAATTCTCAGGAACGTGGGCCATGGGATTCAAGCTGCTTTTATCCAATATTTAAAAAACAGTGGGGATCAGCTCGGTGGTGTAGTGGTTAAGTTTGCGTGCTCTGCTTCATCAGCCCGGGGTCTGCCGGTTTGGATCCCAGGTGTGGATCCCAGGTGTGGACCTAGCACTGCTCATCAAGCCATGCTGTGGCAGCATCCCACATACAAAATAGAGGAAAATTGGCACGGATGTTAGCTCAGGGCCGATCTTCCTCAAAAATAAATAAATAAACAACAGTGGGACCTCAGCAGACATCCAGGTGACAGTGTCTGCCCACATCCATTCATTCTGGGCACCTACTGTGTGCCAGGTCCATGCCAGGCCCTGCTGAGGACACAGGGCTGACCCTCGGGGGCCCCCAATATTAGAGAATAGATTCATATATATGTACTTGGCCCAGACCTGGGAGGCTTTGGTGGGAGGGGGTAACTAGGCCTGGAAAGGCATTGTTGGCTTGGTGATCTGGGGGCCCAGGCTTCCCCACGCCCCCGGCACCATACCTTCTCAGCCAGGGTGCTGAAATTCTGGCCTGACTCTTGTATCACATAGCCGAGCTTGAAGACAGGGCACAGCGGGTGCAGGGTCTTGTGGTAGAGGCAGGTCTTCATGTAGGCGGCATCCACCACCTCCACCAGGTTGCGCCTATGGGAGCCGAGGGCGTTTGTGGCGGTGTGCCAGCTGGGAGGGTGCCCACCGTGCCCTGAAGCTCTGGGGCTGCCTCCCGGGCTCCAGAAATGCCCCTTGCACAGCCCCTGGAGACTGAAGGCGGCCCACCCGGGGGCCCGGCCCCGGCTGCGGCCTCGGGAGTGAAATTAGCAGGAGTGGAGGGCGACAGCACAACCTCGGGGAGCTGCCGGCACTGCTGCCCGCTCCTCCCACCAACCTTTTGACCTTGAAGCGTGGAAAGCTGATGCTGTTCTTGATGAAGAGAGTGAAGTTCTCGGCCTCTCGGAGAAGGGCAGGGCTGGAGGAGACCACACTCACTCACCGCCCGCTCGCCCAGCATCCCCCAGGTGCCCGCCCAAGCTTGGCGCAGTGTGGGGCTGTGAGAGCCCACAGGATCCTCCTGTGGCCTTGGATGGATGGAGGGGGGGTGTGCTATGATGGTGGACTCTCAGGCCCTTGACTGGGGACCAGGGGGATCTCTGGCCTGGGCATGGATGGGGTGAGGGTAGGGCTGGAAGATGAGGGACAGAGCTTTCCCAGCACACAGATCCAGACGCCCCTCTGTCTGGGCTGGGGACCTGCTCCTAGCTCCCTGGAAGGACGGGGCGTTACCGTGGGATGTCATCGTCCACCTCCACGGGGCACCAGCCAAAGATCTCGCACGTCTGCACGGTGTCATTGAAGGCCACACACTTGCCCGTGCGGATGCCTGGAGCAATGGAGGAACCCATGGGTGCCCACTCCAAGCTGGGGGTGCAGAGGAGGCCGCCCCACGCCCCATCCCTAGGAGCCCCCGGTGACGGAGCACCCAAGAGCAGAAGCCTGAGGACAGAAATGTGGTTGGGTATGGGAAAGGGCACGCCAAGGTCAGGGTGGCAGGAGGGGAGAGAGCAGGAAGGACCTCCTGGTGGAGGAAGCCTGAAGCTGACGGGCTGTGGAGGGGAATGGGAGGAGACCGACCTTACCTTGGGCCTTCCTCTCTGCCTTCCCAGGGATGCAGCCGCTATCATCCACGCACGTGCCGCCTTCCGGGTGCTGGGGGAGGGGAGAGCTGCTGGCGCCAGGCCTCTTGGGTGGGGTCCTGAGAAGAGCCCCTCCCGCCCCCAGGGCCCTATGGAGGGTGTGGGGCAGAGTCTCAGACCCCTTTGGGGTAACCTTTGCTGGCAGCCTCCTTCCCCAGTGCCCTCCCAAGACACACTCTGGTCTCATGCTCAGCTGCTCCATTGCCCGTGTCAGCTGACAGGGGAGCGGCGGCACAGAGGGAGATTGGGCCTTAGGAGTTGGGCAGGCACTGAGGCTCAGCATCCTGCTTGGCACACAGCTGGGAGGGAAAGCTCAGCACTGTCCATGGTGGACCGTTACTTTGTGTGAATCTATGCTTGAAATTCCACCATTGTGGCCTTTGCGGGAAGCCTAGCCAGCTTCACCTCCAATGCCCAAGGAGACCTCCTCCTCCATGTTATGTTTCCCTGTGGGTCCAAGAAGGGGGGATGGGCAGCAGTTCTCACCTCTGCACAGTAGCCTTGAGCCTGCTTTGGGGTCGCGATGAAATTGGTCATGACCACGAAGGAGCTGTCGCCCTGGAAGTGAGGGGCACAGGGAAGGTAGGGCAGGCCTCTGAGCTGCGAGAGCAGCCTCGAGAACTCAAGCACAGCCCCAGTAGACCCCTAGAAGTCACATGACACCCCGCAGCCTCCACACCCCTGATGTCAGAGTGGGCTGATATTATGAGGCTGCTTCTGCCTCATTCGCAGTGAGGAAACTGAGGCCCAGAGAGAGAGAGGAGCTGGACTGGCCCACAGGGAGGTGGGACAGAGCCCCACCTGGCTCTGAGCCAGCTCACCTGAGCTGGGAAGACGTAGTCAGCCACGTCCCAGACCTGGGGGCCCAGGCCTGGGAGCTGCGTCACTGCCAGGCCCTTGAGTTTCACAGACACGCTGCTGATGAGGCTGCTGGAGGTCTGGTAACCCTTCTCGTAGACAAACACCCACCTGCGGGGGGATGGGGGGTGGAGCTGGGCAGGGCCATTCAAGGATGGCACGTGGCTCTGTGGGCTGCTGCCCCCTCTGGCACCAGCTGGACATGTCGGGTCCTGTCCCTTCCCCTCCCTGGATGCATCTCAAGCCACTCTCTGCTCCTAAAGCTGCATCTGGGGCTGGAGGCAGGAGGGCCTCCCCCGCCTCCCCCAGCTGGCCTGTGCCAGAAGTGCCACAGTTCTTTTCACTATGAAAGTAGTAATTGCCAGGGAGGAGACCCCCTGAAGGATGCTTTCAGATCCTTTTCCAAGAGCACGATCTGCTGGGGCCTGGGAGCCAAGCTTCTTGGACCACAATCCTTGTTCCCAGAGCGCTCTTTCCTTCCTGAGGTCCTCCTACCAAGAAACAGTAGATCATAAGGGCTGAGAGCCTGGCCTTCGGTGCCCGAGATCCTGGATTTGGATCCCAGCTACACTACTCATGGGCTGTGTGATTTTGGGGGAGCTATTCAATCCCTCTCTGCCTCAGTTTCCTCATCCGTAAAATGGGGATAACAATAATAGTACCAGTTGTACTTGACTTGTGGTTGCAAGTTACTGCATGTAAAAGCACTTAGAATGGGGCCTGGCACTGAGGAAGTGCTATATAGATGTTAGCTAGTGCGATCTCAGCCATGCTGGAGCCCCTGGGAGGGAAACCAGCCAAGTGGCCCTCTGAAGGACTTGCAGCATCTGAGGCCCTTGTGGGAGTGGCTCAGGCTGGAGGTCTCCCAACTTTCTTGGGAAATTCTGGCCTTCCCTTCCCAGCATTGAGAACCCCTGTTCCTTTGGGTTCTCCACTTTCAATCCGGGAGGTTCAGTGGGGCTGACCTCCCTCTTAACTCCAAGGTTGCAGGGGGAGCACATGACCAAGGTTGCTAATCAATGTTCCATCACCCTAGCAACAGTGATGGGTCTAAGGATGGATACATGACCTGGGGAGTTTCAGCAGTGAGGCCAGGGTTTTTCTGGGAATTACTGGGAAAGAGACATTCTCTCTGCTGAGTGGCTATGCAAGGTGGCTACAAGACCAAAACTATGGTTAGTCATGTTTGCTACGTCTTGGAGAGAGCAAGCCTGAGAATGAAGCCAACTTAGAAGACAGCCGAGCAGGGAGATGGAGACGGGCAGACTTCTGACAGTGTTGTTAGAGCACCTGGATCCAGCCATACCTGAAACATCTTGAAAAATCTACCTCTGGACTTTTCAGTTATATGAGCTAATAAGTTCCCTTCCTTCATTCAAGCCAGTTTCAGTTTGGTTTCTGTTGCTTACAATGAACGCCCTGAATAACACTTCTCTCCAGGGTGTGGTCCCCTTCCTTCAGGAAAGACTCTCCATGGAGATTCAGTGTAACTCTGTGTGTGTGTGTGTCCCTGGTGCCCATCAGAGTGTGTAGCTGTGTATCTCCAGCGTGAATCTGTGAGCACACCTGTAATTGTGTCTGACCATGAGGAGGTGTGCTTATGCCTCTGTCACCCCTCGTCTTACACTTAGCCCACTGTCCAAGCGGAGCTCAAAGCCCCTCTCCTGTCCCCCAGAGCTCAGGAATAGAATTCTCCAGGCCTCCTAGTCCCAGAGTCACTGCTGGCTCTCTGGGGCCTGTCTCCCTGCTCCAGGCCCACGAAGGCAGCCCATCAAGGTCCTCCCTCCTCTCCCCTCCTATGGTCCACGCCTCTCCTTCTCCAAGCGCCTCCCCCAGCCTGGCACTGGAGCCAAGCCATCCCCCCCCCCAAGCCTAAGCACAGTCACTGCTGCCCCCTGCAGGTCCCAATGGCAGCAGGTGAGGCTGACAGAGGTTCCCAATTCTCAGTGTCCTGAGCCTGCGGCCTGCTTCCCGCCCTATCAGGGAGGGTGGGCATCCCCCATCCCCCTACTCTCCTTAGGTTTCTTCCTCCAGGAAGGCCTCTGGCTCCACGCCCAAGTTCGAAGTTGCTGTTAAGGGTGATGGGGGAGCCGCTCCGCATTCTGAACCCCACTTTCAGGAGAGGTCACTGGCCTCGCTCTTGGCAGCCCCCACTCCTGACGTCCCAGCAGTACTTCTCTCTTTGCCCGATACCAACTCCTTACAATACAGATGGGAAAACTGAGGCCGGGGGAGTGTCCCTCTCGAGCCAGAGGGCAAGAAGGGCAGACCAGGCTCAAGGTTCCCAGCCCTGTCCCCCTCCACTGAGCAGCCTGGCATCAACGTGTCTGCCAGGAGCCACACTGAGGCTCCATGCTGGGGCTGATGCAGCCATTCTGCGCCATGTCTGCTCCTGGGGGCTGTCAGTCCTGCGGGTCAAAGGGAAAAGTCAAATCTGGGAATCTGGCATCAGTGTCCTTGGTTCTGATAATAATAGAATGACCATGGCACCAGGCCCGCCCCTCTAAAGCCACACTCGCCTTGACCTGGCCTTGCGGTCACCACCCCTGGAAGGCCACCAAGGGGGTCGGATGCCAAATGCCCCGGCATCTTCAGAAGCCCCTCCTCTTCTAGAAATTCTCATTCCCATTCTTTCCTCCTCGTCCTCAGCAGCACCCCGTCCTGAGTCATTCTTCTCCAACAGCACCTCACGGAAGAGGCCACAGGAGACAGTGGCCGAGAAGGTGGCATCTGGGCTCACAGAGGCTGAGCTTCAGGTACTAGCACTGCAACTCACCAGCTGTGTGGCTTCAGGCTAAAGACCAAACCTCTCTGAGCCCTGGCTTTCTCGGTAAAACAGAGGTGATGCCATCTACCTCAAGGATGCTGCTTGATCAACAAATACGAGCAAGGCCGTACCACGCACTGGGCTGTGGGCTGGACCCCAGGGAGAAAAAGTCTAGGTGCTTCTTTGGGGGAACATTCCCATGAGTTCTCTCTGAGGAAATCAACACAGTGCCTGGCATGCAGTAGGCACATAAGAAATAATCCTCTTCTTGTCACTGTCTCTAGTCTTCCTTCATTAATTCCTCTTTAAATTTCGCTCTGCCCTCATCCTCCTGGCTTCCATTCTCAGCTCAGGTGGAACTTCATGTGAGCTGTCGCCGACATACTAGGGCCCACGGATTTCTCTCCACTTCTGCACTCTCCTCCTAGATTTAATTCCATACGTTCATTTAGTCATTCAACAAATCTTTATCGAGCCCCTGTTACCTGCCAAAAACCATTCTAGGCACTAAAAATAAAGAGATGAACAAAACGAAACAAAATTCTGCACTCAAAGAATTGTATAAATGTCTCCATCTCCCACAGCTCGGTGACACAGATTCCTTCCCCCTGCCCTGGCCCCTACCCCAGACATCTCACAGGTCCCTCAAACTCGACTCAGCCCTTTGGAAAACGGTCTCGCAATGCTTCAAAAAGTTAAAAATGGAAGTACCGTAGGACCCAGCAATTCCACTCTCAGGGACATACTCAAGAGAACTGAAAACATACACTCACACAGACACCTGAACACGAATGTTCACAGCAACGTTATTCATAGGAGGCAAAAAGGGGAAACAACCCAGATGTCCAGCAACCAGTGAATGGATAAACCAAATGTGGCATTTCCATACAATAGGATATTATTCAGTCATAAAAAGGGATGGAGTAGGGGCTGGCCGGTGATGTATTGGTTAAGTTCTCCTGCTCCGTTTCCATGGCACGGGGTTCACCAGTTTGGATCCCGGGCACGGACCTACACACTGCTTGTCAAGCCATGCCATGGCAGGAGTCCCACATATAAAAAAAAAATAGAGGAAGAGGGGTACAGATGTCAGCTCAGGGCCAATCTTCCTCAGCAAAAAAGAGGAGGATTGGCAGTGGATGTTAGCTCAGGGCTAATCTTCCTCCAAAAAAAAAGAAAAGAAAAGGAATGGAGTACTGGTACATGCTACAAGAAGGATGAACCTTGCAAATATTACACTAAGTGAAAGAAGCCAGACACAAAGGCCACATATTGTACGATTTTATTTACATGAAATGTCTAGAACAGGCAAAGTAGGGTGTGGGGAGGGGGAATGGGGACTGATTGCTAAGGGGTGTGGGGTTTCTTTTTGGAGTAGTGCAAATGTTCTGGAATTAGATAGTGATGATGGTTGTACAACTTTGTCATTATACTAAAAACCACCAAATTGTATATTTTACAAGGGTGAACAGTATGGCATGTGGATCCTATCTGGGAACAAAAAGTCAACAGGCCCACCTGAGAGCCTCCTCTCCCCAGAGAACTTGCTCCTCTGGTGCCCTCATCAGGGAGGATGGGGCCCTATCTACTCGTTCCCCAGGCTCAAAGCCTGGGCATCATCCTCACACCTTCCCTCTTGGTCATGCCCATGTTCTTTGGGTCCCTTTGTCCTTCCTGCCCTACTTCGGTTTTCATCAAGGGACCGGAGGGGTCCTTGTGTGGAGGCTGAGACTGGAGAGGGGCTGGGGCAGCTCTGGCAGGGCGCTAGGAGGACAGGTCACGTGGCTGGTGACACAGGGTGTGACTAAGGGCCACAGGCAGGAGTTGAGCAGATGGGGTACATGCTATTGGACAGAGCAGCCTTGGGGAGGGGCAAGACCAGACTCCAGGCCCAGGAGGGACCGAGTGCAGAGCCGGGCCCACCCTGGGGGCTCAGAAGTTACCCGGCATGCAGTCTGCAGAGAAGTCAGGCTGACGATTCATGTTTTGAAAGTTTTTGAATGAGTCATCAACCTCTAAAAACCAAGAGGTTCCTTTCACCCATAAATTCCAATTTCCCACTGCTCTTGAGAAGGTAGAAACTCTGGCTATGCTGGGCGCGTGTCCCCTGCAGCACTGATGGGCAGAAGCCGAGCAGCGCCATCCCCAGGGCAGGGCCCACCAGATGACCATCTCAGTCTTCCATGCTCACTGCTTCTGCCTCAGCACGGCCTCATCCTCTCCTCTTGTCACTGCTGCCTCTTCGAGACTGTTCTACCTCTGGCCTCCAGCCCCATTCCGGTGTCTGCCTGGCCCAGGCCTTTCCTTGCTAGACACCCTCCCATGGCTCCACACTTTCTGCAGGAGAGAGCCCACGTTCCACAGCTTGGCATTCAGAGGCCTGAGCTGGTGGCCCTGCTCACCCCCACCCCCACCTCCTCTCCCTTCGCTCCTTTCATGTTCCCTAGCTGTTCTCTTGCTGTTCCTTCCCTGCCCCAGGACCTTTGATCACACTCTGCTTTCCAGCAGGAGTGCCTGGAACAGTGGGAACATACAACCAGGCTCCACCAATGAGAGCATTCCCTTTCCTTGGCCACGATGATTGGTTCTGGGATGGGCATGTGACCTAACCCCATCTGGTAAGAGCTGGACCTGGGACTTCTGCTGGAACTCGGGAGAAGCAGACACTCGTGGGCCCAGGGGGTGGCTAAGCTGGTGGGATGTCAGCCGGGAGCTGCTGGTAGCCATTTTGCCACTCTGAGGACAGAGAGCCTGCCTGAGGATGAAGCCTGCACAGAGGAAAGCAGAGCTAAGAAGAGGAGAAGATCACGCCTAGCTTCCCTAAGAACCGAAATGGGACCAGCCTGAACTCCTCATCTCCTCATAGGACTTGCCCTTCCTGTGCCCTCCTCATGGAGGATCCAGCCAGTCCTGAAGCCTGCACTGACTTTTCAGTTACATAAACTAATCAATAGCTCTTCTCTTCACTAGCAACCAATCAAAGGAGCTCTGGCCGATTCATCCTCAGCTCCTCCCTCTCCCTCTGCCCACTCTGTACCCCACGTCGGTTCCATAGAGCCTGCCACAGCACTAGGCACAGAGACGATGCAGTAGAGATGTGCTGGGGCGCGTTTCTCCCAGCAATAATTTGTATCTATCCTTATCCTTGATTGCTGTGCTCCAGGATCCATTTGGAAATCTCAGGAGCAGGTGATTTCAAGAGCTCTGTAGCGGTGGGGGGTGTTCAGGGGGGCCTAAGGGAAAGCCAAGAGCAGGGCTGCCTGGCCTACAGCCCCCAGGCCTTTGTTCAAGGCAGGTTCCACTACTGTGTCACCTCCTCCAGGAAGTCTTCCCAGGCTCTCCTTCCCAAGCAGCATTCACAGATCCCCTTGGGACCCTCCTGTGTGCTACAGCCAGTCCTCTCTCCTCACCCGAACAGACCCCTCCAGGGAGGGACATCTCCCAGGACATGTCCCTTGTAGGGGCCTGCTAGGTCACAGATGACAGCCCACTGCCTGCAGACCTCCAGTTACAGAGAGCTCATCGCCTCCCAGGAGACAGCTCTAACTGCAGATTAACCACTTTAATTTGAGCCAAAAAAAGCTCAGCCTTAGCTCAGCCCACCAGGGTGGCCCACCCACTCCCTCCACTTGCCCTGGATTTCCTGGGAGAGTGTGACCAAGAGAGAACACAGCCTCAGTTTCCCCCCTCCGAGTCCATTTGGGTTGTCAGCAGCTCAGCCTCCTTGCCTCTGTCCAGTAACTCTCCACCTCAAAGTCTCAGCGTCTTTCCCTCCATCTGAGAGGTTGGGCTCCAACGTCTGTCCCTCTGTCCTGCTCTGTCTCTGTGTCTGCCCCTCCCCCGTCTGGGCTGTGCCCCTGTCTCTGGGGTCCCGTCCACCCCTGCCCCGTGGAACAGTTGGGAAACCGAGGCCTGAGAAAGCAAGACCAAGTCCAGGGTGGTTTTGCTCTGCAGCTGTGGGCTCCTGCCTGACGGGCAGTGCAGCCATGGGCAGCGGCCAGATGAGGGCACCAGAGACAGCAAGAGTCCCAGCCCAAGCCAGAGCCAGAAGCTTGCGCTTGAGGGTGGAGCTGGGGGTATTGCCAGGGACCCTGCCTTCCTCCCTCTGCTATGTGACTGGGCAAGTCAGTGCCCCTCTCTGAGGACGTTTCCCTTCCAGAATATCAAGGCTGACTTCGGAGCCACACAGCTCGATTCAAATCCTGGTTCAGCCTCTGTCTAGCTGTGAGATCCAGGCGAAATCACTCAGCGTCTCTGAGCCTCATAGATGCTTAGAAGGCCACATCCATTTGGACACTGAGTAGACTGTCTTGGGAGGGAGGCGGGGAAGGAAAGATGTAATGAGGTCTCCATCACTGGAGGTATGTGTTCAGGACTGGATGGTGGCTCAGGGTGTGTGCTGCAGCTGGAGTGGGATGAGAAGACTGGACTTTCCTTCTGACAGTCTGTGGCCAGCACCTAAGAGGGCACTGATGCTGCTGCCAGTGCTGACCGGTCAGCAGAAATAGGGAGCCCTAGGTCTCAGTGAGGACAACACTCTCCCAGCCTCTTTGGGCAAGGGTCGGGCTGTGCCTTGGCAGGCAGCCTCTCTCTCCCCTGGCAGGTCCAGAGGGCAGCGAGTGGTGGACTTTTAGGCCTGTCCTGTGCCTGGTGTCACACCATCAGTGTTCCATTAGAAAGGTTCTCAGAGCCCTCATGAGGTGGGAAAGGAGAGGCAGAGCCAAGGCCTGGGGGTCAGGAGGCCTCAGTTCTAACTGGAACTTGCTGTGTGACCTAGAAACCCCATGGCTCCTCTCTGCACCTCAGTTTCCCTCACAAGCTCAAATAACATTGCAGATGTCAAACTGGTTTGTGAACAGGAGGGAGGCAGAGGCCACAAGGTGTCAGAGGGCTGAGTCCGCCTGACCAGCTCTGAGGCCTTGGCAGCCAGGTGGGGCCGCTGAAAGGCTGTTTTGGATGCCAGAAGCCCTGGGGAGAGCAGGACTATGTGGTCACTATCTGGCCTCTTGGTCAGCCTGCCTGGGTGCCAGTCAGAGTCCTGGTTTGGTCCCACGGCAAAAATGAGGACATGGAGACCAGAGGGGCAGGGCCCTTAGAATCACATAGTAAAGTCAGACCAGGGCTGCCAGGTGCCCCTCAACCCCCCAGCCAGGGCTGAACCCCTTCAGTGGCCCTGGGGCCTCCAGGAGCCCTCTGCAGTCACTGTGAGTGGGCATGAGGCACCCCCCGCAACAGGCACATGCATCAGGTACGCAGCCACTTCAGCCACAGGGAATGCACATG
This sequence comes from Equus quagga, assembly GCF_021613505.1. Taxonomy (NCBI): domain Eukaryota; kingdom Metazoa; phylum Chordata; class Mammalia; order Perissodactyla; family Equidae; genus Equus; species Equus quagga. The sequence goes on along the minus strand of NC_060277.1, from coordinate 69,488,382 downwards.
TGGGCACCCAGCCTAGGGACACACCCAGCAGCCACAACCACTGGTCACACATCCAGATGCATGAGGGCATGCGCACCCACACAGAGCTTCGGGTACACACACATCCACACACACACACACACACACACACACACACACACACGTGCTCACACAAGCATGCACGCGTGCAAGCCCCCGCCAGGCTTGTCTCGGCTCCCAGGACAGCTAGACTGATTTCAGGGAGACGGCCTTTACACGGTCCCCAGCACAGACAGACTGCAAGGGAGTCCCACACTACTTCTGCCTCGGCATTCTTGGGACAGTGGGACAGGTCCCAAGATGCCAGAAAGAAGCTGTCATCCCTGGGACCGGAACTGACCTCCAACCTCTGCCTGACACACCACCATTAAGGCACCAGGGGTTCCAAATTTGAGGGTTTCTCTGCTCTGGGGATCTCAAATGTCCCAGGGTGCCTCTAATTTAGGCAGAGCAGGTGGGAGCAGAGCCTATAAAATGGGATGTGGCCTCCACCTCTTGGTAGCGTGGTTTGGCTGGGAGGTCACAGGTGGACGGACCCTGGCTGTGTTCGCTGGGGCCATGGCCTCCAACTCACTCACCACTTGCAACTGTTAACAGTCAGTCGGTTCCTCAGAACGCAAGAGGTTTGCCTCCGGTTCACCAGATGGCCCAGTGCAGGGCTTCCCCTCTCTGCCTCAGTGTCCCCATCTTGACTGTGAGTTAGCACGTGGTTTTCAGGAAGGACGACAACAGATGAAGACAAAGAGGGGCTCTCTGGGGGCATGGGGGGCATCCCAGAGCCTGGAGGACAGGCCCAGGTTGGGGGCTGGTACAAGAGGGCGGCAGGGAGGGGACCCAGACTCACCCAATGACGTAGACCAGAACCACGAGCTGGATCAGGCGGAAGACGACGCCCACCTTCTTGTTGCGCACCAGCACCATTCGAGGCGTGTCGTACTCAAAGAAGAAGGAGGCTAGCTCATCCTGGAGGCGCCGTGCCATGGTGGGCCAGCTTGGGGGGCTGAGAACTGAGCCCCCTGCACAGCCTTTGCTCTCGAGGGGAGCCAGGCGTCAATACCCACGTCTACAGCAGAGCTTCTAGGAAGGGCAAGGCAGTCGGGGCCAGAGGTCAAAAGTCAGAGGTCAGTGGAGGCGCTTGGGATGGGAGGGAGAATCCTTGGTGGTCAGAGCAGCTTTGGCCCCTGGCAGGCAATGAACTGTGGGCCAGCGGAGCCTGTGGACAAATAAATTCCCAAAGATAGATGGAGGCGGGGCTGGTGCGGCCACCCAGGCCCAGCCCCTCTGCCCCTCCTGGCTCCGCCTGGGCTGTGCTGGGCCTCCGGAAACAGGAGCTGTTGGCAGGAAACCACATGGGCCACTCATCACAACGCAAAGATAAAGCTGTCAGCCCCCCCACGAACCTGGTAGAACAGGGCTGGGGGCTCGGGCCAGGGCCTGGGTGGAGTGGCCTCAGGCCGGAGCCCTCCCCAAACCAGGGACACATCCCCATATCCAAACATTCTCCCCACCCTACCTCCATCCTCAGGTGGGGAGCACAGCCCCTGGGGGCCTGCAGCCTGGAGGACAGAAGAGGAAGGAGCCCGAGCCCACAGCAGGACCCCCCCCCGCCCCTTGTAGACGACCTTCCATCCACTCATCTCCGACCTGTGCCCTATCAATCTCCATGTCTGGCTGGCGTCTCCATCCCCCCACCCACCTCTCCCCCGATCTGTCCTGCCCCAGTCATACCTTCACTTGCCTGAAATGTGCAGAGGGATGCAGGTGCCCAGACAAGGTAAGGGCCACCTCTGTTACACAGTGTCATCGGGTTCCCCGAGACCCAGCAAGAAAGCCTGACAGGAGCCCACCTCGGTCACCATCCCTGGCTCTGCCACTTGCTGCCCATGGGGCTTGGGTAAGTGCCTCAGCTCTCCGGGGCCGCTTCCTCATCTGAGAAATGAGGACGATAAGGGGACTTTCCTCAGAGGTAGAGGCCCCTGGGGGGTGGGTCCCGACAATGCTAAAGACAGAGAACTTGAGCCCACTCCTGATCCTGGAGTACAGCCCCCTGCAGCCCCTGTCCTCAACCTCAACCCAGGCCCTGAATGCAGGGTCCCCAGGGCCTGGGCAGGGCAGGGGTCCTGTGTTAGCTCTCCAAGCACCAGAGCCAGAGGCCTCCCCCAAACCCCTGCTTCGTTTGCTGGTGAAGAAACTGGAGCTCAAAAAGGGGAAATGGTTTGCCCAAGCTCACCCTGGGCGGTCCTGAAGGCCCCGGCTTGAAGCAGGAAGGCCTGCCTGGCCGGGCCTCAGCCCAGGCTGGGTGTCCTCGGGGTTCCCTCTGGAGGTGGGAGGTGGAGGCTGGGCGTCCTCGGAGCCCACACCTCCTGCTCAGTCCAAGTTGCCGCGCCCCGAAGGCTGATCGGAGTCTTCTTCCTGACAAGCCCTTAGCTGGGAAATCGCTCTGGGCAGGGAGCCAGGCCCCGGGCTGGGAGTCCCAGCTGCCTGTCCTAGCAGAGCCGCCTTCTGGACAGCAAGAGGCCCCCACAGACAGCAGGCCCACGGCCCCCTCCAGCACCCCAGCCAATCCCCCCATCAAACAGATCAGCCTTACCCCATGCAGAGTTCCCACCAATCTCAGGCTGCACTGTTTCACCACCTTTAAGAGGGCTGTCTTTTCTAAGGAAAAACTCAAGAGCTGCTAGCAGCCAGAGCTGTGGTGGCCACATCCCCTTGGCCTGGTCTTGACCTCAGACAAAAGGGCCTGTCCGCTTCCCAGCTGACCCCATGGCCCTTGGAATAGCAGGCCCCGGGCCATGAACTGCTTGCGGTGGGGACTGGGGTGGATGCTGACACTGCGTCTGAGCCATCTCCATGTCCTACTCTACCTGCCCTTCTCCAGACACTCAGGAGGGGACACTCAGTGGGGCGGCAGGCACTAAATGAGGAGGGGAGGGGGGAGGGGGAAAGGAAGGGATGGAAGGAAAGAGGGAGAGAGGGAAAGAAGTCAGGCAGCCACTTTCCAATCTGCATCTGTCCCTTTCACACCATCACCATGTGCTCCTCCTGCTCCTCTCTTCTCCTCCAAGGAGCCAGGCTTGCTGAAGGGCAGATGGACCAATGGACAGACAGACTTGCTTGGAGCACACACATGTGCTCCTGTTACAGTCTCAATTCTGACCCTGACGCTCAGAAAACAGACTGGCACGGAGGACTGTCTCATTCGGGATGTTATCATCTCCAAAGCGTGCCCCGAAGGAAGAGAAATAAAAGCAATCACATTTCTCTTCCCAAATTCCGTTTCTTGCGAGTAACTCTGCAAGACTACGACAGGCAGCTGACAGGGACACTGTCCCTTTCACTGGATCTAGCTTGTATCTTTCCTTCTGAGGCCTGCGCATTGCCCCCCTGGGCCCCGACTCCAGCTTCCCAGGGACAGACACTTGTGTTTGCTCTAGGCATTTCGGGGGCAGGGGTGAGCAGGGCAGGGCTCAGAGTTTACGGGAGACGCAGCGCTTCCACACGCTGGAACTCGGCCCTCTGAGGTAGAGACTAGAATCCCCATTTTACAGATAAGGAAGCTGAGGCTTTTTGACCTTGCCCAAGGTCATACAAGAAGTAGCTCCCGTGTCTGCTGGTGGCTGGAAAGGAGGCTCCCCAAAGTCTGAGAGCTTGGCCCAGAGCCCACCCCGAGACTCCAGCACTTGCGAGCCGCCAGGCCTGCCTTATAAGCCCAAAGGCTGGGCGGCCGGCTCGGGCACCAGGCCGGGCCTTGTAGGGAGACAAGGCTGTGCTGCCAAACGCTCGGCCCAGGACGGCCGCCCCTGCCTGGCTAAATTTAGCGGCTCTGTGAAGCATGGAAAGGCCCTTGCCCATCCTGGAGGCCAGCCCGAGCCCTCAAGGGGGTCGGCACAGGCTCCATTGGGTCTCCTTGCCCGCCCAGAGTCCCAAAGCTGCAGGGGTCACACCTGTGCCCGCAGAGGTCAGTCCAACTCGCACACGATCTGGGCCTCCCTGGTGTCTAGGGACTCACCAGCGCCAAGTAGCCCTCAGGCGCCGGCTGGAACAGGGCCCTAGGCCAGCCTGACAGAGACGGTGGGGGGGGGGGGGGGGGGCACGCGTCCATGCGGAGGTCGCAGCAGGGGTCCCCAGGGTTGGCTTCTCCCCACTGCCTGGACCTCATGCTGCTTCTCCAGCCGTCTATCCACCCATGCTACTATGGGCCACGACCCTCCAAGTGTCCGAGGCATCTCTCCCCTGGTTCTCCCCCATCCTTTGGGGCCATTTCTGTTGGTCCCCAGCCTCTTCCTGCCTCTGGAATGTGGGGACTCCATGGGCCTGGCCTAGGCCCTGCCCCTCAAACACCGGGCACCTGCATGGGAGGATCATCACCTCCCCACCTCAGGATGATGCTTAAACTGCTGCCCCCACTTGGCAGCCACATGCCCACCACCTCGTCTGGCTCCCACCGCTTTTTCTCTTTGTCTAAATCAAACTGCATGGAGGTATAATTACATACAATAAAATGTACCCATTTTAGGCACACAGTTTGACGAGTTTTGACAAATGCATGTAACCACCTGCAATCCAATCCATCACTCTGGAATGTTCCCTCTTGTCTCTTTGCTGTCAATCTCTTCCCAAACCCCTCGCGCCCCACCCCAAGCAATCACCCATCTGCTTTGTCACTACAAGCTCATTTTGCCTTTTCCAAAACATGAAGGTGGCATCATGTGGTTTGAGCTCTTTCTGGGTCTGGCTTTATTTACTTAGCACAAGAATGTTAAGCCTTATCCATGCTGCTGCATATGCAGCATGCTCCTCTTTATTGCTGAGAGTATTCTGTTGTATGCACACGCCACAGCTTGTTCATCCTTCCCCTGCGGATGGACATTTGGGCTGCTTTCATTTTGGGGCTACAATGGATATAGCTGCTACGGACACTGAGGTTCAGGTCTGTGTGGACGTATGTCTTCATTTTCTGTTTTTACCCCTCCATGTCTCCCAGTGCAGCCCCAACAGGATCCCTCCTACCCCTGTGAGGAGTGCAGCATGAGGAGCGTAGGCCTGGCCTCTGGAGGGGGCAGGGGAAGCTGTGGGCATTTTGGCAGCCGCCATCCCCTAGCCGGAGAGAAGTGTGCCGGGCTTGCCCCGGAATTCCCTCCAGGGCGAGCGGCCGTGAGGTAGGAAACCGCTGTTTACCTTGGCCGCCCCATCTTGGCCTGTAGGGCCCCATGCTGTGGGCCGGACAAGGCTGGACTTGGGCAGGCCAGGGTAGGGGTGGAGGCCAAGCAGGCCTGGCCATGAGCCCCAGGGGCTGCTGGGAGCACTGGAGCCCGGTGATCTCCTACTCAAGCCCCCAGGCCCAACTTAGTGCCACACCCTGCCTGCCCACCAGGAGGCCAGCTAGACGGTCAGACTCTCAGAGGGCTTCAGGCCCTTCATCTGTAAACTGGAGCCCTAACCCCTGCCTGTCCTGTCTCCTGGAGCTGGTTGAGGACCCTGGGAGATGAGGGGCAGGAAAAGGTTCTGTGATGTGACAGCTCTTATAGCTGGACCTTGTAGAAGGGACATCCCTCTGCCCATCCCTGGCTCCCACGGTGAGCTGTGTGCCCAAACCTGACGCCCCTCCCCAAATAAAACCTGGGAGCTCCTAAGAGTTGGTCCTGTCTCCTCTGGTCACGACTGGCTTCATGCATGTGTGACCTGCCGACTGCACAGGGCCCTGCGCTCAGAAGGCCCTGCACTTGGTTTAACGCTCTGCTGTCACTGTTAAGAAATTCTTAACTTTTGAACAAAGAGCTCAACATTTTCATTTTGCACTGAACCCCACAATTATGTGGTTGGTCCCCGGCTCTGGCCCTGTGGGCAGGCCTGAGTCCCCTTCCCAGGGCAGCTGGGGAGAGGATTAGATAGAGAAGCTTCATGAGCAAGTCTTCCCTTCAAAGGAAATGAGATAAGGGGACGTGGCTATTCCATCCCCAGAGCCCCGGCTCCCATAGGGCCCGGCCACCTGGGCAAGTCAGGAATTCACCTCGGCAGTGTCTCAAAGGCCCCTGGACAAGGTGAGCTGAGGGAAGCCTCAGGACGCGCATTTGAGCTGGGCCTGGAAGGACAAGAGGTGGATGGTATCCTGGGGTTTGAGGAGAGGAGAGGCAGGAGCAAGAGAGAAACCTCAGGGAGACGCAGGAGCCATAGAACAGCCAGGGCTATGGGCCCCTCTGTGGGTGCAAGGGGCCCCTGACATTCAGGCTCTAGGACCCGCCCTGCCCCAGGCCAAGTCAGGAACCCCTCCCAGCCTGTTTCCTCAATGGTGATACGTGAACTGTAATATGCATAACAGGCTTTGAACACATTCACAAACTGTCGAGTGCTGTCCCTCTGAATCAGCACCTCTCCTCAGCCTGGTCTCAGAGGAAGACCATGACCCCTGGCTGGTGATGTGGGAGCCCCGCCTTTGCTCATGTTTCCCGGGATGGGGGTGGGTGCTGGTGGTGGGGTCCAGGCAGACACCAAGTGGGCAGAGGGTGGGACCACTCTCCAGGAAAGCAGACACTGATGGTCCTCCACTGCCCCAGACATTCAACCTTTATTTCTCTACCAAACTGCACGTCAGCAGGTGGGAACAGGACCCTGCCACCGCTGTGAGACCTCCCTTCCCCCAGCAGGAAAGAAGCAGAAAATCTCTGGGCACGAGGGGAGCCCTCCCCAACTCTGCTCCTCGCACAGGCCCCCTAGAACCTGTGCAAGAGGGGAGTGGGTGGGGGAAGGGGCCACAGAAAGTGAAGCCCATCTGTCTGCAAGATTCTGGGGACCTGGATGGGGACATGAGTCTTGATTTACATATAATCACTTTATACACTGGCTAGGAGGCCAAGGAGACAGTCATTTACTCAGTTTTCTTCTATGCCTAGTTAGTTCTTGCCAAAGGGGCAAAAGCTGAGTTATTTCTGTCCAGCAAATGCTCTTTCCTATGATCTGACATGATCCACGTGGACATGAGTTCCTCCAGCAAGGAGGGAGGGAGAGGCAGTGCCCTTGGGTAACTGGCCGTTCTTCGTGGCATCCTTTTGGCTCACGAGTGTATGGGACCTGGGGGCAAAGAGTTAGGCCAAGAGTCCAGGGGACTCAGAATCACCCCCCGTGCAGACCGCGAGATGGCTGCGCACTGGGTCAGGGTGGGAGGCCACAGTGGTCAGAGACCCAAGGATGTGTGGGTACATCCGGTCCCTGCTTGGCAGAGCAAGCAACACTGGGATAGCATGTCTTGTGTGCTTAGGACAGAGAAACCTGAGTTTGGGAGTGCACTGATCTGAGGCAGGCAGGCTGGCTGTCTCCCAGGAAGGGGGTCCATGCTCAGCCCCCCTCCTCCACTCCTGTGTCCCCCTCTGACCCTTCAACTCCCTGCACATATAAACAGAAACAAGCTCAAGCCCTCATGAGCCGACTTTGTGGAAGCAGAGCAGAATGCGGGGGCTGCCTGACCTTGCTGTGCACAGCTGGGCCCAGATGTTTCCCCCACTATCCCCGGCCAACCAGGCCCCAGATCAGGCACTAAAGGAAAGGTCACAGTGGCCCCCAGGAGTCCTCCGTCAGTGCAGAGGCACTGGTCACCAAGGAAATGCCCAGTCTCCCAGCAAGGGGGAGGAGGTTCCGGAATGTGCTGGTGGATCTGGGGGTGGAGGGCTCTGCCTCTCTGGGTCTGCTGCTAGCTCTGGCTTCTGGGCAGGCCCCTTCCAGCTGCAGCTCCTGGGCTGGAGCTTCAGGGGCGAACTCCCCAGGAGAGTCTCAGAGACACGAACTACAGAGCCCCCAGGCAGATGGCGGCAGGGACAGAGACCCCAGGCCTGGGCCTGGAGGTGGTTGTTCCGGCCTCAGCAGGGCCCCGTGAGCAAGCGGGCGAGCATGGTGGTGGCGCGGGGAGTGGGGGCGAACGCTGGGCACCATCAGTCTGAGGTACACACGGGAGACTCCACTCTGCTTCCAGCACTCACTTCTGGTCCTTTTCTTCTAGAACAAAAACCGAGAGGATGTTAAGATGTGTGTCCCTTCTGGTCCCTTCCATCCTCCATTTCTTCTAGGACAGCCCCACTCTCCTGCGGCATCACTCAGTCAGCCCCCAGCCCCGCTGCATCTCCTCAGCCCCAGGTACCCAGCTGCCACCTGGACACATTCCTCTGGATGTCTTCCAGGCCTCCTTCACTCCACGTGTCCCACCAATGCCCCCAGCCCACCCCAATGCATGTTCTTCTCTTGGTTTTCAGTTTGGGGAACCACCGCTCACCATCACAAGGTCCAGAAGCTGGGGTGTCCTTGACTCCTCGCCCATCCCATAAACTCAGGCCTGCTGATTTCACCACCTACATCTCTCAAGCTCATCTCTTCCTCCACTGCCTTCTCTGCCCAGGCCTCAAGGCCTCTCAACTCTGCCCTCAGCCCCATCTGACCTCACCATCACCTTCCTACCCCTGGCATCACATTACACACCCAGGTCATCACCCCGTTTGATGGTTCCCCGCTGCCCTTAGCATAAACTCCAAGCCCGCCTCATATCCTGGGCCCTCCCAGATCTGTCCCCACTCAGCCTCTCCAGGCCTCCCCTCCCCTCAGCCCAGCCCACAGGCCTCTGCTTGACAGCTGCTCAGCCACACCTGGGGAGAGCCAGGAGGCCCCCCACCCCCCTGGGGCTGACCCGGCATCCACATTTCTCCCCAGGACACATCCCTTGTAAATCATGGGGGAGCCATGAGCATCGGGCCTCAGGAAAACTTCCCTAAAAGGCCACTAGGCTGGCTTGGGAACATAACGCCCCGTCCGGCTTTAGGAGGCCCGAGGGACTGCAGCTACATGGGGCAGAGCCGTCTTGGCTTCCAGCGGGCACACTCCACCCCACCTCTCAGATGTGGCCACAGAGGCCCAGCCTGAGTCCATCCTGTGGGCCCCACAGCTGCTCCTGACAGCAGGGCACCACTTTTCAAGCCAAACCTCTCCGGGACCATGGTCAACATCTCAGGTCAACGGTGGAGGTGGAGGTGGAGGCGTTGCCCAGGACCAGCTCACCCTGGGCTTGGACTCAGTGTCTGCCCCCCAGAGCAGCTCAACACGGCTCCCCAGCCTCCCTGCCTTTATTCTCACCCCCTCCTGTCTGTCCTCCATGGGCACCAGCCCCTCCTACACTTCCACCCTTCTGTGGCTCCCACTGCCCTGAGGAGAATGTCCAGGGTCCTTACCTTGGCCTTCGAGGCCCTTGCCATGTTCCGGCCTCACCTCTCTCCCCTGCATTCCCAGCCCCAGTCTCCCTAGAGATGCCAGGCCATGCTCACCCAGCCCCTCTCCACCAGGTTCCACCCATCTCTTTCAACCTCAGCTCAAACCCCACCTCTCCTAGAGACTACCCCCAACTCCAGCTCTGCTAGGGGTCTGCTCTCTCTACCCGGGCCTGGAATCCTCTACCGTCCAGCAGCCAGTGCTGGACAGTGGCCAAGACAGGCTTTTCCCCATTGGCTGAGAAATTTTCTCACTTTTAAATTTTCTCAAGAAAATGTGTTGAACCCCTTGGCAGTTATGGTTGCTGAGGAAGACTCTTGAGGATGACAGAGAAGCTTCCCCAGCTGCCCACGTCCCCAGGAGGCCTGGCTTTGCAGGTGAGTTACTGTGGTCGCGGCTGGCCAGTGGATCTTCTAGCAGACTACCCCTATATTCCAGCTGGAGCTGGGGATGCCTTGGCTCTCACAGATGGAGTTTTAGGCGATAGACCCATTTCCCCCTCTTCACCTCCCTGGAGTGTCCACAGAGGGTGGACCAGAAAGAACCATGCAGGAGACAGAATGTCTTGTCCAGCTCCCCCCTACCCCACCCACAGGCTCCAAGGGGCCCTGCTGTGGCTGAGCACCCACTTCCACACTAGGGTGAGCCCCCCAACATGTGTCTAGTCACCCTCTGGACAGACCTGTGGTGGGCCAGCTTCTCCAGAGAGAGAAGGCCAACTTTTTCTGGCCTTTTAATAAGAAGAAATATTTGCCGTGCCCTGGAGGGCTGGCCAGTGTGGGAGATGGGGTTCAATTGATTGCCTTGGGCCCTGTGGAATGACAGGCACGTGATCTATTTATAGCACCCCCCCCCCCCCCCAGGCACCCTCCCTTGGGGCCAGGACACATTCCTGCCAGAGGTGGCCCTCTAGGACCCAGCCACTCCAGTGCAGGCCTCAGCCATTGCTGGGCCTAACCCCAGTCATAGCGCCTGGCCACGGGGCAACTGCCTCCATCAAACTCCCAGGGACTGCGAGTCTCTTGCCCCAGCTTCCTCCCTCTCTTGGCAGCTGTGCCATGAGAACTGAGAATGATGCTGCCTCCCTTGGTCTGGGGAGGTTCAGTCGCCCACCCGCTGAGCACTGCCCGGCAGAGGCAGGCAGAAGGATGCCAGGCCCCAGCCTGCTCTACACGCTGCCCCCTACCCCCAACTCCTGCCATTCTGTCCCCTGCTCCTGGGTTAAGGCAGACTCAGAGATGTGAACTCAGAAACAGAGAACCCTGCTTCCACCCATCCACAAGGTGACACCAAAGAGGCCAACCCGGTGTGGTCTGGGGTCCAGGAGGTGGTCAGCTGCTGCCCACTCCATGCCTGGGAGACTGTCCTGAGAATGCCTGGATAAAGACAGGCCGGATTCAGAGAAGTCAAAGGCCAAGGGCCAGAGAAGAGCACAGCGGGCCTGGCCATGCAGGGCTGGTGGCAAGTGAGGAGAGCGAGGTGGCGTGGCCCGATGCAGTGCTCCCGCTGGCTGCCCAGTGAGCCTGGGGCCCTGACCCCTGCAGCACAAGACCCTGCAGGCACCATGTGTCACGGCTGCCAGAACCCCTTCGTGTCCTCCACTGGGCGATCCAAGAACCCCTCCCTCTGAGGCTGAAGCCTGCATGGCCCCGGGGGGGGCGGGGGGGGGGGTCCAGAGCAGAGGCGGGCGGGGAGGCGGTCGGGGGTGGGGCCTCGCACTCACCGTCCGCGTGGTTCCGGGACAGGTACTTGAGGGCCTCGTCCAGCAGGATGACAGGGAGAGATATCTGGAGCACCACCACCCACTGGCGCCCACTCAGTGGGGTCACCTGGAAAATGAGCTGGAGGGGGCGGACTCGTTAAAGGAAGGACTGGCCAGTGCCCTCCAATCTGCCCGCTTCACATGCCCAGCCACAGCAAGCGCTGCATGAGCACGTCCAGGATGCCCCTCGAGGTCCCACCTCCAGATCTCTGTCCACCTGTTTGCTCTGCCTGAAGTGCCCTCCCGGCCCTCACTCACAGGACCAAATCCCATTGGTCCTGTTGGGAAACAGGAGGGCTTCCACACCGGGAAAGAGCACAGTCTTTCCTCCGGCCCCAGCTTTGGGAGACTCTCCACCTCTTCTTTCCTCCAGTCTGGGCGCTCTCAAAAGAGGGGACACACCTGGAGGACGGTGGCTGGCCCGGGTCTGAGCACTGGCTGCAGGCACTGAGCACCTTCAGACCTCCCCTCCCCCAGTCCTCCAGGTAGTTTCCATCGCAAAGGGGCCCAGAAGGGCCAGTGACCAGCCCAGGGCCTTAAGTCAGAGGATATGGACGCTGTCACCCCAGGAGCCAGCGCAGGGGAGTGGGTGGCACGGCAACTCACAGGCAGGGGCGGCACCAGCAGGATGAGGAAGTGCAGTGCCATGGACATGGCCACGGCCGCCAGCAGCCAGGGGTTCAGCCAGGGCGGCATCCGCAGCAGCGACTGGTTCTCTGAGACGCTGCCAAGGGCACAGGGCACTCACCTCGGGCCAGGATGCAGGCAGGCCCTGCTGTAGGCACCCACCCATCTGCCCACGTGGAGGTGCAAGAGGCGGCCCGAGCCTCAGCATTTCCTTAATTGGGCCTAAGCTCTTGAGCCCTTCTGGGAGGCCAGTGCAGCCCGGACGGGTGTGTCACTACTTTCTGTTCAGCCCCCAGGAGCCTCTCCTAGGGCTTGGACCCCATTTCTCTGCCCCTCAGACCCAATTCCTGGCCCTTCTATTTCCTCAGACCCCAATCTTGGCCCCTTTGTCTCCTGATCCCAATTCTGTCCCCCAAGGACTCTCAAAACCTTCTTCTGGACCCTCTGCCCCTCGGACCCCAATCCAGGGCCCTCTGCCCCTCGGACCCCAATCCTGGACCCTCTGCCCCTCGGACCCCAATCCAGGGCCCTCTGCCCCTCGGACCCCAATCCTGGGGCCTCTGCCCCTCGGACCCCAATCCTGGGCCCTCTGCCCCTCGGACCCCAATCCAGGGCCCTCTGCCCCTCGGACCCCAATCCTGGACACCTCTGCCCCTCAGACCCCAATCCAGGGCCCTCTGCCCCTCGGACCCCGATCCAGGGCCCTCTGCCCCTCAGCCCACAATCCTGGACCCTCTGATCCCAATTCTGGGCCCTGCCTGACCCTCAGCCCCCACCCCTCACCCCAGCTCCAGGCCCCTCTTGCCCAGCCCACCTGTTGAGAGCATTGCACATTTCAATGGTCACCAGCACAGACAAGGCCATGGTCGTGGGGAAGCGTGAGTCGAAGACCTCGCAGTCAATGTTGGCAAAGAGAGGGTTGTCCTCGGAGCACTTCAGGAAGTTCCTCTGAGGGCACCACAGCCGGGTCGGGTGGGGTCGGGGAGAACAGTGGTCAGGGGCGGGGCCGGTGCGTGGGAAGAGGGAAGCCTCACTCCGCCCTCAGCCCACATCTGAGGACTCAGCACAACCAGCAGGCCAAGCACTGCCACAGGGAGGGTCCAGGAAGGGTGCTCACCCAGGATGTGGGCAGAGGGGCTGCACGGGGCCAGTGAGAGAAGCATGTGCATCAGTGGGCAGACTGTTCTGGAGCAACGGTAGGGAGGGACACAGGGAGAGCAGCTGGCATTAGGCTGGGGAGGACGGCATGGGACCCTGGGACCAGGGGCAGGTCCAGGCTTTACCCTGAAGGTGCATGGGGGGCCCTGAGTATCGCAGGGGCAGGGGAGTGGTGGTGATTAACCAAGACCCCTGAATAAGGAAACGCATATGAAAACCAATCAGCAAAATGACGCTTGAAGAGAATTCACCTGCAGTGGGGAGAAAATGGAGGCTACACATGCCCCACCCACTATTAATCAAGAAGACCCCATTCACGCCTCCCTCCATTTCCGCACTGGAATCGAGCTCGCCCAGCCCTGCTTTACACCTCCGACATGGACTAACAAATTGCCAGCTGCAGGCTTGCTACACAGCTTCTTCATAACTCACAAGGAGCTCTCAGGGCTTGAGAAAGGAAGTGGCCCTCGCCCCAGCAGCCCCAGGGGACAGTTTTCTTCCTGCGCATAAACCTTGCCCACAGAACCTGCTCTGATAAGATGCTGAACTGAGGACATGTGTGAGAGCTTCCGTCTTGCTCTCTTCCACATCATGGGGAGGCGTATCAATGCTCATAACCATTAAACAGCTCCGTTCTCCAATAATACAAATCTGTCCTCTGGAGTCGCATCTTTTAAGGTAAGAACACAGAGATCTCTTAAGCTAAGGGTTTAGAAACTGGGGCCACGTGCTTTGAAAATAACCCTCAAAGAGAAACCTATAAAATGACAGGCTGTCTGACCTCCTGTCCAGTAAAAACATCTTTGTTTTCCCACACCGCGTGAATGCCAGTAAGGAGACTGTCAGCCAGAAGGGGCCGCTGGCACTCTCCTCTTCTCTCTCACACAGAATGAAAAACGCTAGAAGACTATGGCTTGGCTAGATTCCTTAGTTTAACAAAGAAATGGAGAATCTCATCTCATTTAAATCAACAGTGGGATTTTCTCCAAAAACCAAGCTCCAGTATTTGCGGCAAGTCATGTTTTTATTTGGCGCTGATCACAGAGCAGAGAAAACGTCCTAAACCTTGAACCCACCCATGACCAAGGGGACCAAATGCTCCTGTCTGTGCTATCACCATGAGTCCCCACCTCCCAGATCTTAACAGCCTAAGTGTACACGTACACGCACGCAGACACCCACACACACACACACACAGTGCACACACCTCCCACTCGAGCATGTGCATGCTTAGATCCTCATGCACGTGCACGGGGAAGACAATGTGAACAGAATCATATCAAGAAGTTCCAGCAGATAAACGCCCAGCCCAGGTCAGACCTCCTGGGTTTTGCCAGTGAGCACCTGCCACAAACACATTATGCCCCAGGTCGTGGGTCACAGTACAACCTCCCGCATCGTTTATCAGAAGACGTTCAGGGCTGGGACTTCTCTCTCAAGGGTTCATCAGGAGCCCTAGAGGGGTGGGGGCCTGTTTCTTTGAGTGAAGCCGCTACTCTGCCTACTCCCTCCTTTTTGCCTCCCTTGCTGGTTCTTATTTACCTTATCCTGCAAGGCCCCCTCTGGGTTTCTTTCACTTAATTAACACTTAGTAGCTCTTGCTATGTGGCAGGTGTTGGTCTAAACACTTAACAAGTATTGACTCAGTTAATCCTCTCCATAGCCCTCGGAGGTAGGGACTGTTATGATCCATTTTACAGATGAGGAAACCAACAGAGAGGTTAAGTAGCTTGTCCAAAGTCACACAGCTAGTGTGTGGTGGAACTAGAGAGTGAACCCAGGCAGCCTGGATCCCAGGTCCATGCTCTGCGCTCATAACCACTCTCTGCCCTTTGGCAGCTTCCTCCAGGAATCATAGGGCTCTGGGCTCCTCTCCTGAAATTCCAACCGGAGTTGAAAGTTCTACCTCAGGTCTAACCTTGACCACCTGCGAGTCCCAGAGCCACCTGCCTTTTCTCTGCAGAAGCACCTCTCACCTTGAAATGTGACTGCCCATTTCCATGGCTCTCTCCCCTACCAGTCTGTAAGCTCTTTGCAGAGACCACCTGCTCAGTCACTCTCACGGCCCTAGTAATTTGTGCCTGGCACACAGTCGGTGCCTAATACCCATTTCGTGATCAAGTGGATAAATGAGGAAGGGGATGACCCAAGGACAGTTGAGAAGGTGGCACCAAGGGGACTGGGGGCTGAAGGGTAGTGGGCATGGGGTGTGTGTCTCGCATGACCCGAGGTGCCTGGCTTGGGTGACCAGGCAGGCAGTGGACTCCAGAGGGGATGGAGGAGACGGGCTGTTTGAGGGAAAGCTGATAGATTCTGGACTTGGTGGGTGCAGTGGGCCTGTGGGACATCCCAGAGGAGGTATCCAGCTGGATATATGGGACTTTGCTCAGAAAAAATGTCTGGTTGCTTGGGGGGGGGGTCCTTTGGAGATTCAGGGTCCACAGTATAAGGGATGGTACGGAGCGACGCCTGGAAGGAGGCAGCAGCTGGGCGATGAGCACATCCCCACTCTGCACTCCACTGCTCCCACAGCAGCTAACTGAGCAGAGGGGTCCGAGGCTGGGACCTGACCTCTGCCGAGGGCTGGGGACACCAGCCTCTGGGATGAGAGCCTGGGACCATGCTCTGCACTGCAGCCAGAAGGGAGAGCCTCTTGGACTGGAGGGCTGGGGGGTGCCAGGAAAGGGTCCCTGCGCTGCCTCAACCTAGGTGTGACCCTGCAGAACCCCGGAAAGAGCCCTTATGCCACCCTCAGGGTGGGGAGGACTGTGCAGGGAGAAGCCGCTTGATCTACTCCCCTGACGCTCCAGGGGATGGGCAGGAGGCCAGGGTCCCTCCCTTGAGGCAGGCACACCCAGAGGAAGAAAATTCCGCATCTCTGCAGCTCGCGGCTTTAGACGAGAAGCCCAGAGCCGGCTTTGCTAGAATCACCGTGAAGACTCTTTCGAGCAAAGGAGATGCACTGGCTGCTCAGAAAGAAGGACAGACTGACAGACAGCAGCTGACGGGTCTCCTGGCTTGCTTCCAGGGCTGTGCTGAGCTAGGCCAGCCCCATGGTGAGCACCTGCCAGCCAGGTGACTTCAAGAGGTCAGTGGGTCCCCTCACCAAAAAACATGTTGGCTATGGGAAGCGAGGGAGCCTGGCAGACTCCTTCCCTCCACTCTTCTTTTCTGAAGAAGATTTGCCCTGAGCTAACATTGGTTGCCAATCTTCCTCTGTTCTGTATGTGAGCCATTGTCGCAGCCTGGCCATGGACAGACAAGTGGGGTAGGTTTGCGCCCGGGAAGTGAACCCGGGCTGCCAAAGGGGAGCATGCTGAACTCAACCCCTAGGCCCCTGGGGCCAGCCCCCTCCCTCACTCTTGATCTCCTCAGTTCGACCCTCTGCCTGAAGTCCCGTCATTTAGGGGTTCATATCTCTGAGCCCTCAATGTTCGGGGGTTTCCCAAGAAAGGTACTCCTGGGCAGTTATGCCCTTTGGTCGCCCCTAACTAATGACCGGGAGAGGGAAGTAGCTGCTTCCTGGCCTGGGGGCTGGGCTGCCATCTCTAGGTCTCCCATGGCTTTGGTGCCTGGCCCCTTCGTGGTGGATGTCTGTATGTGTGTGTGGGGGTGGGGAGGGACAGTGCTGGCCAACCTCAGGGCTCTACACCCCTTTCCGCTGGAACGCCAGCAACAACCCGGGCTGAGTTCTACCTCAGAAATAACTCTAACAGGCTCTCCGGCCGCCACTTGCTCACCAGCTGGTAGAAGGTGACATGAGGTCCCTCGGCATCATACAGGAACCACCAGGTGGCAGCAGCCACTGTGGCCAGGCCGACGTACACTGTGGGGAAGAGCAGGGGGAAACCGGCTATGTGGGCAGTTGCGGTTTTCTGGCATCCATTTCTCCCTCCTCATAATGCCCTGTATTTCCATCAGGGAATCACCCTCTCCCCCTCCAAGCCATGTGGTTTGCAGCACCTGCTCTTGGTGCTAGTGGTGCACATTGACGTGGCAGATGCTGATTGCCAACCTCTGGCAACAGTGATTGGCTAGGAGATAAACAGGTGACCCCATTTAGGCCAAGAAAAGGCCTGAGACTTTTATCATACTACTGAGGGAGTAGTATGATAAGAGGCTCTCTCTTCTGCTGAATTTGGGGTTATAATGGAGTGACCATAAGGGCTAGAGCTGCAGCAGCCATTCTGCCACCCCAAGGGGCACTTGCCTAAGAATGGAGCTGAAGCAGAGCCAAAATATGCCAATGATACTGTCTGAGTCCTGGATCCAGCCATGCCTGAGGCATGCACTAGCCTTTTCAGTTACATGAGCCCACACAGTTTCTTTTGGCATAAGCCAGGCTGAGTCACACCATCTGCAGTTGGCAAGCCTAAGTGATAGAAAGGTCTTAGGAAGCTCCTGGAACCCCACTGAGGGCTGGGGCCCTCCACTCACCTCCAATAGCCAGATATCGAAAGAGGAGCCAGCCACTGATGAGGGCCTCGCGAGGGTTCCGGGGCTGCTTCTCCATGATATCCAGGTCTGGGGGGTTGAAGCCCAGGGCCGTGGCGGGTAGGCCATCCGTCACCAGGTTCACCCAGAGCAGCTGCACAGGGATCAGGGCTTCGGGCAGGCCCAGAATTGCCGTGAGGAAGATGCTGGAACCAGAGTTATGGGCTCTAGCCCCCAGAAAACGGAGGGTCCAGCTCCTACTTGCACCCCAAGTCGGGGTCTCCACAGCAGCCCCGCCTCACTCTGCTAGTTCTGATGTGTGTGCAGGAGTGAGAGGTGTGTGTACATGGCTCTGCCTCCCACTTGGCCACTCCTGTCGCCCCCAGTCCCACCTCTGGAGCCGGACACATCTGCACTAAATTCAGGCCTCTCCTGTTAGGACACAGCTCCTCTTTAGGGCATGCACACACACATGTGGACAGTGCGTGCCCAAGCATACACACATTTGTTCACAGGCATGTGCAAAAACCTAGCACAGGCCACACAATCCCCCAACACAAGCAGACACTGACACGCTTGCTCCGACGAGCAGAGATGCAGGACTCACAGGTGTCCAGGCAAACAGGTGCTCCCCATCCCCACAGGCACCTCTAACATGTGAAGCTAAGTGTGTACACGATCACACACTGGCACAAATCCTCTGCACTTGTGTCCATGCCCAAAAATGCACAAGAGCACACACGCACACGTGTACATACACCTCTCATTCAGGCATGCACACCAGGTGTACACACGAACACATCACTGTCCAAAGGTGGGGAGAGTTTTCCCATCTGGCGTGACTCTGAAAGTGGGAAGAACGTTATGGCTGGAGGGATGTAGGGGACTTTTCAGTCACCTCCTTGGGGACTGGGGTGCACCAGGGCCCCTGGAGAATGATGAAGTGTCCCTGCCCCTGCCCGCCATGAATCAGGACCCTGGGAGGCTCGAGCCAGGGCAGGGTCTGTGTCCTGCCATCCCTGCAGCCCCATCCCAGGAACACGCATTTCCCCCGTCTCAGGGATGCAGAGCTGGTCCAGAGGGCTGGGAGGAGGGAACGCAGGGCCTCACCACACGACCTCGCCGACGTTGGAGGAGATGAGGTAGCGGATGAATTGCTTCATGTTGCTGTAGATGGCCCGGCCCTCCTCCACCGCAGCCACGATGGAGGCAAAGTTGTCGTCTGACAACACCATCTCTGCCGCTGACTTGGCCACAGCTGTGCCGGAGCCCATAGCAATGCCAATCTCTGCTTTCTTCAGAGCCGGGGCATCGTTCACCCCATCCCCAGTCTGGGGGCCAGATTAGGTAGGATCACACCTGAGAAATTTCCCATCTACCTCCCCTCCCTGACCCCCTCAACTCAGCCCATCCCCACGCTCAGGGGATGTCCCCGAAGCAGACAGCTGGACAGAACAAATGGAGAGGTCAAGAGCTTAGAAGTGGCTGGGGATGAGGCTAAGGAGAAGGCAAGGAGTGCAGACAAGGACAAAGTTGAGGAGAAGATCAAGCCTAAGGTCAGAGAAGACGGTGAGTGGGGGACGGGGATGAGGCTGGGCCAACGATGGGGGCGGGGATGGAATTCAGGTTGGATGTGGAGTAGAAGACGAAATTGAGGTTAGGGAAAAGTTAAGGTCAAATCAGGGACAAGGTCAAGGTTGTGGCCCAGGTCAAGCACCACGTAGGTGTTGTAGTCAAGGTGAAGGTTGGGGTCAAGGCGAAGGTCAGGGTCAAGACTGGACTCAGGCTAAAGATTAAAAAATTAGATTAAGGTAGAAGTCAAGTCAAAGGCAGAGGCCGAGTCAAGGTTATGGTCCACATCAGGAGTGACGTCACAATTGAGGCTGGAGTTGCAGTCAAAGTGAAGATTGGAGGCCAGATCAAAGTTGAGGTCAACATAAAGTATTCGGTTGGGGGGGGTCAAGGTCAACGTCAAGGATCAGGTCAGAGTCCAAGTCAAGACTGGACCCATATTAGGGTTGAGCTCAAAGTAAAGAATCAGATTAAGATGGTCAAGATCAAGGTCAGGGATCATGCCGACAGAAGGTCAAAAATAAGGTCAAACACCAGGTTACAGTTGTAGTCAGGTCAAGGTTGGTGCCTAGCTCAGCATCCAGGTCAAGGCTGGGCCACAGGTCAGGATTAAGTTCAAGGTAAAGGACTGGAGAGCAACAGAGGCCAGGACAAAGGTGAGGTCAAGGTCAAGGATCAGATCATCAAGAATGACACAGAACAAAAACTGAGCCCAAACCAAATGTCCATCCAAAAGTGAACAGATAAACAAACTGTGGTATAGTCACACAGGGGATTGCTACTTAACAATAAAAACACAACCATCTACTGATACTGCAACGACAGGGATAAATCTCAGAAGAAAGAAACCAGACACAAAAGAGTAGATGCTCTATGATTCCATTCACAGGAAAATCTAGGACAGGCAAAACCAATCCACAGTGAAAAACAATAGGATGGGCGGTTGCCTGTTGGGGGAGAGGGGCCTGCTGGGGAGGCAGCGGCAGGAGGGAACTTCACGGGTTGATGGTGACGTCCTCTATCTCAACAAGGGCTTGCCTGACATAGGCATGTGCGTTTATCAAAACTCATCAACTGAATGGTACGCTTCAGACTTGTGCGTTTCATGACAAGCAAGTTTTACCTCAAAGAGTAAAAACAGAACCACAAATACTGCTCTCTGGCGTATGCATCCTAAAGTATGTGAGGGTGAAGTGTACTGAGGTCTGCAAGGCACTCTGAAGTGCATTTAAGAAAAGGTGGATTAAGGATGGACAGATGGAAAGGCATGCGATAAAGCAAATATAACAAAATGTTCCTGGAGAATCCACATGGTGGACATACAGGCGTTCACTATAAAATTATCTCAGATTCTGTGTTTAAAATTTTTTGTAATAAAATATTGGAAAAAATAAGAATGAAGCGGAGGCAGGGTGCACGGGTTGGTCTTTCCAAGCCCTGTGGCAAGTGCCCCCCCGCCAACTCCTCACCCAGCCTCCCGTCCTGTGGCCTCACCATGGCAGTGATCTCGTTAAAGGACTGGAGGTTCTCCACGATTCGGGACTTGTGTGCAGGTTCCACACGGGCGAAGCAGCGGGCCGTGCGGCAGGCGTGGCGTTGCTGCTCCGGGCTGAGGTCATCAAATTCGCGGCCCGTGAAGGCCTTGCCCGTCACGTCCTCCGTCTCCTCGAAGATGCCAAGCCGGCGACAGATGGCCACAGCTGTGCCTTTGTTGTCCCCTGTGATCATGACCACACGGATGCCCGCCCGGTAGCAGCGTGTGATGCAGGCAGCCACCTCGGGCCTCGGAGGGTCCAGCATGCCCACGCAGCCCACGAAAGTCAGGTCCGTCTGTAGGAGGGGGCAGGTACAGGTGGGGCCGGGCCCATCCTCAACCAGCTACCTGCCCAGCCGCTGCAGGTAGACCCCCGGCTCCCAGCCCTGGCGCCCTGCCCCAGCACCCACCTCGTACTCCACAAACTTGCTGCAGTCGTCCAGCTGCATGTCCTCCTTCCTTGGGGGTGCATCTCGGGTGGCCAGCGCCAGGCAGCGCAGCGTGTCCGAGCCTGAGCCCCAGTCACGGATCTTGGCCAGGATCTGCTCCCTAGAGGTGGCGTTCAGCGGCACTGTGTGGCTCCCCACGCGGACTGAGCTGCAGCGCTCGATCACACTCTCAGGGGCCCCCTGCAGCGTGGGGGAGAGGGGAGGGAAGTCTATCAGTCAGCACTCCTCCCCACCCTCCTGCCCAATGGAGAAAACTGAGACACGGGGAAAGGCCACCCAAGGGGACACACAATGAATGCCAGAATCCATTCTTGGAAAGCCCAGAGTGGGAACCAAGTGGGTCCCACTGTGAGAAAACCCAAAGGGAACAGGGGGCAGATCACAGCCACCCATGAGGTGGAACCCTCCCCACACCAGCCTGGTGCTACCAGGATCCCAATTCTGTAGGGCGCTCAGCAGTGGGAGGCAGGCTGAGCTCTGCCCGGACCAGAAATACAGCCATGCTGAGGGTATGGTGGGTGTGGCTCTGGGAGGGTGGGCTTGGCGGTGACAGGTTGACCCTCAAGCCTTTTCATTTCCAAAGGGGCTAAAACCTCCACTGTGGGGTGAAGTTAGGTCTGTGACTCCTACTTCAGGTTCAAAAGCAGCGACAGGTGGTGCTGTGGGCAGGTCTGGATGGGAGCTGGTTCCTTCCCTCACTGGGACTCGGTTTCCAAAACAGAAAGCACCAAAGATGGGCACCAACCACCCCGACACCCCCCCACCCCTCCTCAGAGGCAAAAGGGCTTCTGAGACCTTCCAGCCTGACCCTGCCGCTCAGATGGGGAGACCGAGGCCCACGGAGGAACATGGGGGACCCCAAGGTGCCTCTCAGCCCAGAGCTGGGACCACGGTGAGGGGCAGGCCTCGGTGGCTGGCCCTGGCTTTACCTCCCCCAAGCCTGGAGCCTGCTCCCAGTTCTCCACGGCAGGCTGCCCACCCTCGCTCTGGATTCATCGCTTTCACAGTGGGCCGCACCCCTCCCTTAGTCTCACACCTCCCACAGCTGCCGTCTCCGGCTGCAGGAGCCCCAGGGACCCCAGGAGCGCATGGGTCCCAGGCCGGTCAGGCAGGCCCCACCTTCACGAACATCTTGCTGCCCTCAGCCGCCAGGCCAGGGCGGGTGGGTGTGCAGTACACCGACATGGACTTCCGGTCTCGGGAGAACTCCAAGGTGAACTCCTTCCGCATCAACTGCTTGATGACCTGCAGGGCCCAGGTGGGTTAGGGAGGGTGGGGCAGAGCCAGCCACTCCCGCTGCCTTCTCCCCAGCTGCTCAGGCCCGGGAAGTGTCACTTGCTCCCTGTGGGACAGTGTCTGTCCTCCTCTGACCCTGGCATTCAAGGCCTGCATCTCCCTCTCCCGCCCCAGAAATGCCAAGTTGCTATTTCCTGACCATGCTGTGCCCTCCCCAGCTCCTGTCCTTGCCCACACTCGGCCTTTTCCTTTCTTTTCTCCCTAGCCAGGTCTGACTAGAGTCTGACAGCCTTCCTCTCCCCAGAAGCCTCCCAAGGCTTCCTTCTCCTCTCTCCCTTCTCCGGATGCCCCAGGAGCCCCAGCCAAGTGGCCTGTGGCCTGAGCCCCCCGGCCTGCTCACCGTGTTGCAGGCGCTGGCTCGCTCCACCCGCGACAGGGCCTGCAGGTCGGTGTCGAACACGTTCATCTTCTCCACCAGGCAAGTCAGGGCTGTCTCCGTGGCCTCTCCCACCTTCTCATACACACCCTTGGCCTGGTGGGGCCCAAGGTACAGGGAATGAGGGGCAGGGCAGCCCCCACGGGCCCCCCAGCCTCGCCTCCCACTCACTCCCTGCCCCTTGGGCTCCCTTTGCCGGAGTTACCTGTAACTGCCTTTGCACCAGCCCAGCTGACCTGGGGTCTGAGCAGTGTCTTGCACTGATGCTCACCTTCCTATCCGACCCTCCCTTTTCCCCTGACATCGATGGCCACACACTCTCCCTGTCCTCCGCCTCGTTCTCTGCCTGCTCCGCATCAGCCTCCTTCACCAGATTCCTCTTTCTTTCTTTTTTTTTTTCTTTGAGGAAGATTAGCCCTGAGCTAACATCTGCTGTCAATCCTCCTCTTTTTGCAGAGGAAGACTGGCCCTGAGCTAACATATGTGCCCATCTTCCTCTACTTTATATGTGGGATGCCTGCCACAGCATGGCTTACCAAGCAGTGCCATGTCTGCTTCTAGGAGCCGAACTCACGAACCCCGGGGCTGCCGAAGCGGAACGTGCGCACTAAACCGCTGCACCACCGGGCCGGCCCCCAGACTCCTCTATCTAAACCGTGCTGTCTGGGCCCTGGTCTTTCCCCCCCCCACCTTCTCTCCCTGAGGCTCACATACCCATGCCTCTACCATGTCTCACATGCTCACCACTGCCCGTGCCCAGCCTAGCTGCGACCTGTCTCATGGGCTCCAAGCCCACATGTCCAATTGCTGCCTCTTACACTTTTTTCCTTGGGTACCCTCAGGCCACCTCCCCTCTTCCTATATTTGCCACTCCAGGGACAGTCCCAGCCAGGACAGCAGCTACCCTAACCTTCTCCTTCTCTTTCACCTAACCAGTCACCACGTCCCAGGATTTCGGCTCCCAAATCTCTCTTCAACCCATGCCTTCTCCCCTCTCCCTGGGGCTCCAGCCAGGACTTAACCCGGATGACCACACAGGGCTCTCTGGCTCCAGGCTTGCCCTGTCTGTCCTGTCCTCCACACAGAAGCCTGGGTGATCTTTTGTAAATGCAAATCTGACCACGTCTCTCCTCTGCTCAAAACCCTTTAGGGGCTATCTACTGCCCTCAGCTTGGCATGG
Organism: Equus quagga; assembly: GCF_021613505.1. Classification (NCBI taxonomy): domain Eukaryota; kingdom Metazoa; phylum Chordata; class Mammalia; order Perissodactyla; family Equidae; genus Equus; species Equus quagga. The sequence goes on along the minus strand of NC_060277.1, from coordinate 69,464,733 downwards.
GACCTGACTTGACCTGGCCAAGTCCTTCCTCTCAGGCAGAAGCATCTTCCAGCACGCTCCATTCCACTGCTCCAGCCACAGGGCACTCAATGCCTACCTCACATCAGATGCTTATGATCTGTGAGCCTTTTCTAGGCTGTGCCTTCTCCTTTAAACAGCCCCCTAGACCTGCGCCCCAAATCTCTTCCCCCAGGCACCCCCCGCCCTTCAGCCCTTTACATTATAGTCCCCCACAGCCCAAGAGCCCCGGGCAGGGTTCCGAAGCCAGTGTGAGGAAGGAGTGGCAGAGGAGGGTGTGCGGGGGTGGCAGTTCTCCTGGAATGTGGCACCCCAAAGGGGCAAGGAAGGTCAACCTGGGAGCCTTGAGACTCTGAGAGAAGGGTCTGTCCTGGGCGCCTGGATACCCAGGATACTGCAAAGGGACGCAATGAAAAGGAGTCGGGGCCCACCTCGTTGTAGTCCAGCGCCGAGTCGTTGCACAGGGCACAGATGGTCGCCAGCTCCACCAGCCCGTCGAACTGTCCACAGCGCACACGCTGCTCCGCCTGCCTCCTGCAAGACCCGGCGGCAAATTCAGGGGCCTTGACCCCACCCCTGGGAGGAACCCAGCCTCTTGTCCCGCCCCCAGGAAGTCTGGTCCACCGACAACGCTCAGAGCGGTCCGGGCAGCCCCGCCCACCAGGGAGCCCCGCCCACCCGCGCCCCTGCGCCCAGCACTCACACTTCGCCCTCAGGGGCGTACGTGGTACCCGAGATGGTGAACTCGTGCAAACGGCAGGAGCCCGCTTCGGCCTCGGCTACCACGAACATCTGGGGAGCGCAGGGGCACGCTCAGGCGGGCCCGCGCCTCCCTCCTCCCGGGCAGCCAGTCTGATAAGTCCTGACCCCAGGGTGGGGTCCTGTGGGCCCGCAGAGGAGCCCCCGGCCTCCCCTCCCCCAGGGTCTGAGCGGTGCTGTGTGAGTACAGAGTCCAGGCTGAGGCGGGCCTCTGCTCTGCCCAGGTGTGTCCAGCTCGGGCTTGTCCATTTGCTCTGGACCCCTGAGGAGTTTACGGCAGATTCTTCAATGTCCTGGGGCAGCTCCCAGCTTGACAGAGCCCTGAACTGGGGTGGGAAGCCTGGGTCCTTAACCATCTCCTTGTGTGATCTCTAGCTGAGCACCTGAGCCTCAGTTTCTCCACTGGTAACATGGGGAGAAAGTGGGACCAGAGTCCAGCTGCCCCTCCTTTCCCTCCAAGGGGATGAATTCCTGGTCCCCAAGGGATGAAACCCACACCCTGCTCTGAGGCACAGACCCCTCCTGCTCAAAGGTGTCCCCAGAGAGTGCCCTCCTGCCTGCAGGGCCTGCTGGGTCACGCGGCCCCCACCTGTGTACCTCAGGGACAGGAGGCTCACCCCTCCCAGGGCAGCCCGTTTCCTGGTCTGTCTGCCAGCTCTGCCAGGGAGACAGTTCTTGCTTCCTGGAAACTGCCTTGCTGCACACTCCCAAGCCGATGGTCAGCCCAGCACCTGGCCGCGGCTCCATAAATGGCCCTTCCTTTGTGCTCTCCTCCCTGCCCTGGGGGCAGCCCTCCAGCCAGCACAGCCCCTGAGAAGCCCAGTTTCTCAGCCCATCATCCAGCGTGGAAGGCCTCTCTACAGCTTCCCTACACTGTGTTTTCCCAATCTTCCTTTCAGTCAAGGATTACTCCATTCAAATGAAGTTGAATATTTGCAACGTTTAGCAGGTCAGGGGCTGCAGGCAGCAAAGCATGCCACTGCTCCCTCCCCTGTGGCAGCCTTGGATGGGCTTCTGTGGGTCTTCAAGGTCTTAGATACAGAGCCTGGGTTTCTAAGGGCCAGAGGGCAGATGATGGGAGCACGGAGAGGAGTGACGGGGGAGCCCGGGAGGGGTGGGAAACCCACAAGCTTCACCATTTCCCCACCCATTCCTCTGCCCCATGGGCCTGCTGGAATCTCAGCCAGAATCCCTGGGGCATTTGGGCAGCATGCCTGGGATCTGGGATCGGGTGCCAGGGAATGAATAATTCCTGCTCTGGCCCTTCCCAGGTCACTGGAGCTGGCATATCTGGTGACAGGCATCAACTGTAGAGTCATGGTGAAGCAGGACAGCACCTTGACCAGGCCCAGCTCACTCAGATGCCAAGGCTGTACTTGACCCTCTCCCGTGTCCTTTATGGAAGGGCTTGCACACCTGAACTTCAGATGAGGAAACCGAGGTTCATAAATGAGCAGTGACCTACTAGGGCCCTACAGTGACACAAGGGTCCTAGTGACACATGTCTAGCCAGTCTTTGCTGCTCTGTCCCATGAAAACCTGAATCTGCTCCCCACCATGAGGTGGCCCACAGGTTCTCTCCTCCATCCCCAGCCCAGAGACGACGCCTAACCTGCTGAGCATCATACAGCAACACCAGTGGAACCTCAAGCTGGCCGTGGCCACTCACCCGACACACAGACATCTGATTGGTGGTGAGCGTGCCCGTCTTGTCGGAGCAGATGACCGAGGTACAGCCCAGGGTCTCCACAGAGGGCAGACTCCGCACAATGGCGTTCTTGCGTGCCATCCGCCGGGTGCCCAGTGCCAGGCATGTAGTGATGACAGCTGGGAGGCCCTCGGGGATGGCAGCCACAGCCAGGGCCACAGCAATCTTGAAGTAGTAGACGGCACCACGGAGCCAGGAGCCACCATGGGCCGGGTCAGCAAAGTGGCCGATGTTGATGACCCACACAGCCACGCAGATCACGGAGATAGCACGGGACAGCTGCCGCCCAAACTCATCCAGCTTGTTCTGCAGGGGCGTCCGCTCCGGCTCCACCGCCGCCATCTGGCTCCGGATCTTACCCAGCTCCGTGTGCAAGCCCGTGGCCACTACCACGCCCAACGCCTTGCCCGATGCAATGTTGGTGCCCTGGCCGAGGGAGGGACAGGGAAGGGCTGCTTAGCACCCTGGCTGGGGCCCAGGACCCCTGACTCCTTCAGGCCTGGGTAGGGCTCTTAACCCCCTACTCGGCTTTCTTTTTCTCCGTGTTACTTAGTGCTCCCAGACTTATGCAGCTATGGAGTGCTGGGTTATTGCTCTCATCCCCATGACAGTGTCAGCTGCGTAAAGTCAGGGACTTGGTCCAGCACCATATCCCAAGTGCCTAGCATGGGGCCTGGCACAGAGGAGGCACCAGGCCAATACGGACGATATGATCAACCAGCACAGCACAGCACCAACCCATTAAAATGCGAGTCATAAACAACCAACACTCCTGCGTGGCTGCCTGTGATCCCAGGTAGACAGTTCGTAAATATTTACTGAAGAATCCAGAACACTTGAGCTTAAGTCCATCCATTCCCACAGCCCCAAGAAAATCCCTAAGTCCTGGTGGAGGGGCCGGCCAGCCTTGAGGCTCCGTGTCCTCTTCTGTGAAATGGTCCAACAGAGGCCCAAGACACAGCTGCTCCAAGAAGGCTAATACCCCTGCAGACAGGTGCCCCGTGCCTGGGCTGGAGAAGAGGTGGGTGCCGGTGGCAGCCCCAGCTTCTCCTCTTCTGCCCTGCGCCATGCAGCTCCTGCCACCCACTTGCAGGCCCCTCAGCTAAGGAAGCGACCTGCAGTTGGCCAGAGCATCCTCCTCAGAAAGCTTCTCAGTCCAGCCACGGATGCCTGAGCACGCAGGGCGCTCTCCTTACTGTCTCCGTTTCTGTTCCCTTCCAGGAGGTCTTCCAGCCCCTTATAACTTTGTGCTCTGGGCCACTGCCAACTGGCCTGACCTGTCCTTGTGGCCTCTGTGCTCAGCTTCAGGCTCTTTCTGGGCAGCCTGTGAGCATCACTGGTTAAGACCCTCTGAGGCCACAGGGGCAGAGCGCTCCCACCAGGGCTGAACCCATCACTCTGCCTGAAAAGAGGCAGGAGGGACTGGCATCTTGCCTCAGGGGTCGGCTTTCATGTCCAAGAAATGGACTGTTCCTGCCACCCTCCACCACTTTGGCAATCCTCTTCCCTCCAGAGGATTTGCTGTTGAGTGATAGAGGCAAGCTCTGCCCCTATCCAGATCAAGGCAGGATAAGCCTAGCAGATAAGAGGAAAAGCTCTGGAGTCAGAATATCTGAGTTCACATCCCAGCTCTGCCATTCACTGGCTGTGTGACCTTGGGCTACTTACTTAACCTCTTTGTGCCTGTTTCCTTGCTGGAAAAGGCAGATAACAGGAGTGCTTATTTCAAAGGAGTTGTGAGGATTAAATAAATTAATACATGTAAAGGGCTTAGAACAGTGCCACACACACAGCCTTCAGTAAACACAAGCTATTATTATTACTATAAATTTGTATGTATTGTCAATAATTGACGAAGTTCTTTCCTGTAGGGCTTTGATTAATCTAAATGTTATTATTTTCATTATCAATTGTCCAGAAAAAGGCCCCAGCCATCCCAGGGACTTACAGAAAACAGCATGTTCTTCTTGTCCTGGTTCACAGCTCTGGGATCAGGAATGGCATCCGTGTGCTTGGTCACGGACACGGATTCACCTAGTCGTGGAAAGAGAAATGAGACGCCCCCCCTGTGAAGACACCCCCATCCCCTGGCCCGGATCCCACTCGGCCCCGACCCCTGGGCCTCACCCGTCAGGATGGACTGGTCCACTCTCAGCGTTGTGGACTTGATCTCGATGAGGCGGAGGTCGGCGGGCACTTTGTCTCCCACTGTGGAGAGAGAATGGCTTGGCTGAGTGTGGCTCTGGGCGTGACCCCCCAGGACAGCCAGGAGGGCTCCTAGGAACCCTCTGAGAGGCTGGGAGGCAGGGGCCTGAGCTGTGGTCCCTCAGACAGACCGGGCTGAGGTCTCCTCATCTGTCCAACAGGGTTTTGGCCAAAGAGCTTTGGAGGGATCTGCCAGCCACTCTTCTATACATACAGCCAGAAAGATGGCGGCACAGAGAGGGACAGGCTCGCCAGTGTCACATAATAAAAGGAGGAGGGCCCCAACATACCAGCCACTTCCACGATGTCTCCGGGGACGATGTCCCGGGCGCGGATCCTCTGCACGCCTGTGCGGTCTGAGCGGACCACCTTGCCCATCTCAGGCTCATACTCCTTCAGGGCCTCGATGGCGCTCTCGGCATTGCGTTCCTGCAGAACATGAGGCAGGTGGTCCCTCCTGATGGCCCCTGCAAGGCCACCCCTTGGAGTGATACCCTTGGGGCCTGGGATGGAGCTGGAAGCCACAAGACCTGCAGGGACTCTAGCACCAGGTGGAGGTCACATCTAGCAGCCAGGAGACCCCGGGGCCCGGCCCCACACCCGTGCCTCCCACCTGCCACACGCCCACGATCGCATTGGCCACGAGGATCAGCACGATGACCAGGGGCTCCACGAAGGCTGTCGTGGTCTCCTCGCCCTCCTCGAACCAGGCCAGGACCTGCCGGGATCACAGTTGGTGAGATGAGGCCATGCTGTGGGCCAGGGTCTGCTCACCATTTCCTTTGTCGCCTAGGGCTCCTGCCTGCTCCCCTGCTTTGGAGGACGCATCTCTGGGAAGCCCTGGGCTCGGAGAGGGCGGCTCGGAGAAGGCCGGGGCTTAGGACACCCAGCCTCTGCAGGGAGTGACCGCCACAGCCCACGTCCCACCAGCCAACTTTCAGGGACATGGGGCGGTTGCACAGCTGCTGGCTGGAGGCCTCACTGCCGGCCTGGCTGCCGCTCTCCGAGGGTGGGACCCAGATCAGCAGCAGTAGCAGCACCTGGGAACTTGTCAGAAATGCGAGTCTCAGAGAACTTCCCAGACCTCCTGAGCCAGGAACTCTGGGGTGGGGCCCAGCAGCCCATGTTTTAACAAGCCCAGGTGGTCCCGCTCAGGCTCATGCTCTGGGTCCCCCGGCCAGAGGAACATGAGTCCAGCCAGAGCCCAGGCCTGGAGGCAGGAGACCCAGGTCAGGTCCCATTCCCACCTCTTGCCTGAGTGGGTACTTGTCACTCCCCTCTGTGGGCCTCAGTGTGTCCGTCCGTACCGTGGAAGGGTACCAGCACCCTCTGGGCTTAGCTGTTTTAGGCACCTGCATGGATGGACTTTTTTCTCTGTAAGGGTCCTCAAGGACTCTTATTAAGCTTCCACAAGGACAGTGGCCAGGAGGGCCAGACACAGCTAGCTGGGCCCCTGCTGGCTGGAGAAAAAGAGTCGGTCCCACCAGCACCCCTGCTGCCCCGAACTCCAAGATGAGGTCTCCCCGCCAGGCCCCGTGTCCACCCTCAGGGTGGCCATTTCCCAGCAGTACCCTTGGATCTCTGCTGCTCAGCCACTGAAGACAACCACTGTCCCCCTCCCCACTGCTCCAGCCCGGCCCCATGGCCCTGCAGGTCCAGCAGGGGTCCAGGCAGTGGGGACGGGGGACAGGAAAGGGAAGCCGCAGCCATGAGGAGGCTGCCAGGGGTTAAGGCCCGAAGTCTTCTGAGGGCTCCCAACAGGGGCGACTTTACCACCCGGGGCCCCGGGACATTTGGCAACATCTGGAGACTGTGGCTTGTCACAACTGGGGAGCGCCACTGGTATCTGGTGGGTAGAGGCCAGGGATGCCACTAAATGTTCCCCAGGGCATGGGCCAGCTCCCCCAACAAAGAATCAGCTGGTCCAAAACGTCAATCGTGCTGAGGTTGGGAAACCCTGCGCCAGGACAGGAGGGGTGGGTCAGACTGGTGCTTTTGCAAGCTCCCTCTGACAGTCGGGCTGTGAGATGGGCTGGAGGGGACAGAGGGGAACCGGGAGTCCAGTGGGCGGCTGCAAGGGTCCTGGCAAGGGAAGCTGAAGGCTGAGCAGGGCAGGGGGCAGGTGGGGGCCCAGGGACGCCCAGAGCTGAGGGGACAGCCCTGTGGTCCAGAGCCTGGGCCTCTGAGCCCTGCCCCAACCTGGTTCTCCCCTCCAGGCTGCCTGACGCGGTGGGATGGGGGCTGTGGCGGGCGGGGCCCTACTTACGAAGGAAACCAGGGCGGCCAGCATCAGGATGCGCACCAGGAGATCGTCAAACTGCTCCAGCACCAGCTCCCACAGGGACTTTCCTGGGAACAGGAGCAGCGTGTGAGGCCAGGGCCCTGCTCAACTGACCTGCCCCCATCCAGTGCTGGGACGGCCTCGGAGACCACCCAGCCCACTCCCTCCCTCCTGCTCGAAGAGGGAGAGCCTGAGGTTCTGAGAGGCACAGGTGGGTGATGCTGGTGGGCTCAGCAAAGCCCCACTCTTTTGGGGAGGGGAGGACACAACCTGACAGTGAATGGCCCAGAGATGTCACAGCCCGCCCTGCCCGAGCCTCACCTTCCTCGGTCGGGAGCTCTGCAGGATCCAGGCAGCCACAGGAGCCATGAGGAGACAAGAGACGGCTGGGTTATGCCCTGGAGGAGTCTGGGAGCCCCTCCCCACTGTGCCCACCCGGACCACCACAATGCTCTAGACATGTCCCCACTGCTCTCTGCAGTCACAGAACGGATGGTCTGAGCCCAGATGCTTCCACCCCACCTCCACCCCACTGGGGCTGAGGAAGGTCTGGTGTGGCCTGGCTCACCTTGGGACAAGACCAGGGCCAGGAGGCCCCTTCCAGCCCCTCCAGTCCAGCCCCTCCCTCATTGCACACGGGGGGACTGAGGCCTGGAGAAGAGAAGGGACCCCCGAGGTGACACACTAGTTCTCACAGCTCCCCTTGAGGGCTCAGTCCTGTTCAATGTCCCCCACCCCCATGGCAAGGTAGCCCCTCCCTCCAGTTGAGAACATTGGCTCGGGCTGCCTCTGACATACCTGCTCCTTCAGGACCCCCAGGACTTGGTGGGCAGCAGGGCCAGACCTCTGAGCCCCACCCAGCCTGGGGGCTTCCCCTGGACATGACCCCAGCAGCCGGCATGGCAGGCAGTGAGGAACCCTGGCACAATCTCAGCCCATCCCCTCCCAGCCCTGCACTCCAGGCAAGCTCGCTGATGATCCCCCAGCCCCACCCGCGGCGCCCAGGCTGAGACCACAGGGCGTTTTGAAGAACAATGTTTCCAAACACCACCAGGCCCTGCCCTCACTTTCTGGGCTCCGTTTTTACCCCCTACGTTTCCCAAAACATCCTTTGTTCCCGGCGGAGCTGGCTGCCTGAGTACCTGAAGTCTCTGAACCTTCCCACCAGCCTCAAGGGGAGGCAGGGCAGGAACTCCACCCGTTTCACAAGTGCAAGAACTGAGGTTCAGAGTGGTGAAGCGGCTTGAACGGGTCACACAGCAAGTAGGCATGTCTGTGTGGGTCTGTGGGAAGGGGTAGGAGCTGGGCCCAGAGTGGAGACTCCCGTGGGCTTCTCCCTCCGAGGGCCGAGCTCAGGCCCTGCTGGGGCCTGTCTGAGGCGCTCCTCGAAGGGGCCTAGCTGAGCCCTGCCTCCTCTTGCCCCTGGGTGCTCAGAGGACTCTCTGGGCCAGCAGCCCTGGCCTCACTGGGAGCTTGTTAGCAATGCCCCCTCTGAGGCCCCACCCCAGGCTGGCTCTCCCTTCCTCCTCCTCCTCCTCCTGCTTCCTGACACGGGCCTTGCACCTGTCCACCTGTTTTTGGCTCAAGTACCCGCGGGCACTTTTTCCCGTGGGAGCAATTCCCAGACCATCTGCTGGGAAGTTCCGGGGTCTGCATCTGGCAGCTGAGCTGTGGAGAGTGTCAAGCAGCCCACTGGACTACAGGAATCCAGGAGGGAAACATAACCTAAAAATACACTTTCTAGCATTTTCTCCAAAGTCCTATTTTAGGCAACGGCTGACATTTTCCGTGGAAAATGTAATCTCCAGTGTCCTGCGTCGAGATTAAAATCAAACAGACTTTTTCCTTCTGATCTATTTAGCTGAAGCGAACAGGAAAGGCGGGCGGAGGGCCAGGCCTGCTTTCTGGGCCAGTTCTCCAGCGGAGCAGGGTCCCGTGGAGGCCACCCAGGCCATGCCCCAGCCCCCGGACAGAACAGCGCCAACCTCATCAGCCGGCTTCTGCCGGTCTCTACCCAGGAGTCTCCTAAACCCCCCACCTCTGTGGCTGTCTGCAGGGTTCCTGCCCAATGAGAGTTCACTTCTAAGTCTCACCTGAGTATCTCCTGCTGTCTCTCCCTCACCCCTCCCTCAGTCAGGCACACAGCCCCAGGCCACCTTATTCCTCAGGGCATTTTTTCTGGGCAGGGGCGAGGCCTGGGGTTGGGAAGCATTTACAGGGCCCCCACACCAGCTCCAGGCCCCCCACGCTGCCCTCTGCCTGCCTTGTCTGATCTCCCAAGTTCTCCTTTCTCTACCTTTCCACCTGGTCTCCCCTTCTGCTCTCTGACCCAGAATCCACACTGTGGTGCTCATTATGCTGTTTCCCAAACACTCCTGATTCTCCCCACCTTGTGGGCACACAGTAGGCCTGCACTTCCTGGCCCGCCCGAGTCTCGGAAAGAAGGACAGGTGTCAGTTTCAGGCTGGAGCGCTGAGCTGCTGGTGGGAGACTCAAGGGCGCGTCCAGCAGAACCTTCTGTGATGACGGGAGTGTCCCCATGCTGCCGGATACAGCAGCCACTCGCCATATGTAGCTACTGAGCACTGGGAATGTGGCTAATGTGACCGAGTAGCTAAATTTCAAATAACTTTCATTCGTTTAAATTTAAATTTAAATAGCCACACGAGGCTAGCGGCTGCGTCCTGGACAGCGCAGGTCGGGAGCTCTTTGTCCCTCTGCTACGGCCACCAGCAACCTGGGAGATGGCATCTGCTCTGTGAACCTGGGTCACAGAGTGCAGGGGATACAGAGCCCTCGGACCACCCGCCGCTGACAGACATGGGTGTGGTGGGAGCAAGAAATGACCTCTGTTGTCCGAAGACAACCTGAGGGTGTTACTGTAGCATCACCCAGCCGATCCTGACTGGTACCCACTCCTCCCCAGACCTGGCCTCTACCTCCCCTTTCTCCCCCACCCACTGCCTCTGGGGAGGCTCAGCCAGCCCTGAGGTCACAGCGGATGCGCTGCCCATCCCTGCACATGCACTACACACGCACATGCTTCTAGTCCTGCCTGAGCAGCCAGCTCGCTGTGAGGTCCTGAGCCTCATTTGGAAGATGGGGTACCCACCCCCACCCGGAAGGGCTGCTGTGAGAATTATCATTGTCATTATTATTATTAATAAGAGCCACATGTATGGAGCACCTACTTTGCACCAAGCAGTGCGCCCGGCCCTGCCTACATTATCTCCAGAGATAAAGGGGAGGGCATTGTGGGCCGAGCTTGCGAGAAGGCGCTCTACAGGTAGACCAGTCGCAGCAGAATTATTAGTGTTGAGCGTGCCAGAGGCCATGCTAACTCCTCGCGTGCATTACTCTCTTGTGATTCTCAAACAACTGAGCACAGGAGGATACAATTATTCTTCCCACTTTACAGAGTAGACAACTGACGCACAGAGAGGTTGAGCAGCTAGCTCAAGGTCCCACAGCGGGGAAGCGGCAGGGAAGGGTTTTGAGCTCAGGCCATCTGGCTCTCGACCCCCTGCTCAGGACCTCCTGCGCTGACTCCTAAGCTGTCCTGGCTTCCCATCCCGGTCCTCCTGCCTTCCCTAGCCAAGGTGTTACCTGAACAAACTTGGTGTCCCACGTCCTGATTGTTGGACGGGATGCCCTCACCCCATCCACCGGCCGGCCCCTCTCTTGGGACCCCAGAGCCACCAGCCAAAGTCATCCCTGTCCAGAGGCTCTGCTGTCCTTAGAGCGGGCATTTTGGGGGTTACTGGGTCCTGCCTGCTCAGGCCTGGTTTGCTTCAGACTCCAGTCCTGCCAAGACTCTGGACAACCTAATTCTCCTCTCACATGACTGAGTCCCAGGGCCACGGAGGGGGCCCAGGGCTGGGAGAGCCCCACTTCCCAGCCATCCCTGGAGGATGCTGGCTCCCACTTGCTATCCCCAGGCTGCATGTGGGGGTGGTGACCAGTTCCCCTTAAAATGGTGGCATTGGGCCCTCAGCACTGCCAGATGCCCCATTTGTAAAACGGGGACAATAACCGGGCCCTGCCCACCTCCTGGTGCCATCCACTGGGCAGCACAGGCAAAGTAACTCCTGCAGGTAACAGGAGGTGCTGCTCCCTCCCAGATCCTGGCTGGGCTAGCCCAGGGCATGCAGACCCCCACTCTTCTTCTGGAATGGTGGACCCCTGGGCCTCTCACATGGTGGCCTCTCCCAGCTGACCCCTGCCCACAGATGCCCAATGTGGGGCTGGCCTGGGAGGTAGCCTGTGCATCCTGGGGCCACAGGGGATGTGATCAGAGAAGCTTCATGACTTAGAGCAAGGATCTGGTCCAGGGGGCTTGAGTTCAAATCCTGCTCTAGGTCTTGGTACTTCTGTGGCTACAGACAAGTCACTCAATCCCCTCTGTGCCTCAGTTTCCCCATCTGCAAAATGGGGATAATAAGAGTAACTATTTCATAAGGTTGCAATGAAGATTAAATGACGTGCTGTGCATAAAGCGCTTAGAACACGCCTGGCACACGGGGGTGCTCAATAAACACCGGCTGTAACAATAGTTTTGAGAACATAAGTCCATGACGGTGGGATTTGGTAAGTGCAGTGTCCTCGGCACTTGGAACAGTGCCCGGCACATGGTAGACAGATGCTCAATAAAGACTTGTGAAGGAGTGAATGGCCTGTCCCCGCCCCGCTCAGGGACCTTCGGTGGCTCTCCTCAGCCTGCAGAATAAAGACCAAACTTAGCACGGCCTTCAAGGCCTTCCTGGATCTGCCCAAACCTGCCCTTCCAGAATCACTCCTACATCTTAGACATATGTCCGTCCGTCTGCCAGCCAAGTGAGACGCCTCAGGATGGCCACTACCTCCCCTGGTTTTGCTAAAGCTTTTTCTCCTCCAAGATTTTGCTTGGGCCCTTCCTTCTGTGCAGCGTACCCTTCCCACTTTCCTCATCTAAAGGCCAGCCTTCCCGGAAGGCTTCCCAGAAAGCCCCCTGGCCCCCATCACACTGCCCCTCTCTTCCGAGTCAGCAGTACTGGGGCTGCCCCCACCTGCCTGGAGCACCTCCAGGGTGGGGAAGGGCTGAGTCATCCCTGGCTCCACACAGGACTGTTTACTCAGTTGCCCCAGGGTTCAGGCCAGGGCCCTGGGCCCACAGCCCGGAGCCCAAGCAGGGAGTCCAGAGAAGGGGGTGCAGGGCCAGGGCTGCCCCCAGGCTCCACGGCCCACCTGCTCCTCTAACCCCCACTGGACTCCTTCCTTCTCACTATGCTGGAAGCTGGTATTTCGGCTTGTAAATGTTGCTTCCAGCAGAGGCAGGCAAGTGCTTGCCAAGGTCTTCCTCAAAGGTAAATTTATAAAGCTATTAAATCATCACTTGCAGATTCAGGGAGAGGCCCCAGCTGCACAGACCCCGCCCAGCCCACCTGGCCCTGCCTGGGTCTCCAGGGTCCATCCAGAGTGGACAGCCTGGCCTCGCTCTGCAGGGGGCCTTGGGAAGCAGGGGCCGATGGTCTACCCGGCTGATTGGGCACCAGAAAACCCCGGCAAAAGGTTTGCTCAGCATGTGTGTGCCCGGCCGCGTCACGGGCAGACCTGACCCCGCCACAGGGAGCTCCTGGTACAAGGGGTGAGGGGGTTCTGCAGGAGCAGGCCTGATGCTGGGAGGGGGTGCTAAGGCTGCCCAACAAGGGCGAGAAAACTAGGGTGAAGCCTCGAAGACCCAGAGCTTCTGAAACTCTGCAGGCAAACCACACCCCCTCAGATCGAAGAGTCATTTCACACCCACAAGGCCCTTGGGGGATCTCTGGGTCCCATCTCTGCTCCACTGAGGAGGGCCCCCAGCTGCCCCAGGCCACCCAGCGAATTGGGCCATTCAGCTCTCACCCCCTCCTCCTGCCTTGCCTTGCTGCTCTTGGCCTGGTTTCCGTGGGACACACAGTGGGTTTCCACCGGCCACTGGGGGCCTGGGCCTAGGACAGGAGATCAGGCCACAGCCGAGACTCCACCAGCAGGAATCTAAATGCAGACTGTCCCTCCCACCTGGCAGCCCTGGGGCCTTTGCACCCACTGCACAGATGGGCAGCTTGAGGCCCAGGAAGGCAGGCTCCACCTCCCCTGAACAGACCATCCCCGGAGACCTCCTGGGACCTCCCCTGACCCCCACATCACGGGGCTCTCCAGGGGTCTTTAGGTGTTGGCCCACTTGGCAGGACATACCCAACCTAGTCCTGCCCCGTGCCTGGGCTCATGTCCAGCAAAAGCGATGGGCAGCCCCTTCACAGACGCACGGAAATCAAATGGCTCCTAAACATATGCAAAAATGCCCAACCTGACTTGTAAACAGAGAAATGCAAGGTAAAACTACGAGAGGACAATTTCTTATCAGGTTGGCACAGATGAAAATGACTGATAACGCACCGTGCTGGACAGGCGGTGGGGAAACTGGCGGGTCCGTTGGTGCAACTTTATGGAGAACAAGTCAGCAACAGCTGTCAATATTTAAAATACACACACCCTTGACCCAGCAATTCCACTTCTAGGAATTTATCCTTTGGTGATTTTCACAAGTGTGGGGCCAAGGATATGCCTTGTAACCCGTGTGTGACAGCAACTCAAGCACCCATCAAAAGCCGGGGTGAAGAAATGCTGGAACAGCTGCATGGTGAAACCCTGCGTAGCCACTAGGAAGCCCAAGGATGCTCCACATGTCACCGTCTCCAAGAGCGATTGTCACGAGGAAAGCAGGGGCAAAACGGCATCGCAATCCTCTCCTTTCAGGTAAAAAAGGTCATAGATCCCAGATACAGATGTGTATGTGCCTAGAGTATTTTGGGAAGGAGACAGAAGATGCTGGGGACACTGGGAGTGGGGGGTTGGGGACAGGACTGGGGAGACTCTGCTGTACACCTTTGTATCTTCTAAATGTTGTACTGTGTGCACATTTTTATTCAAAAGATAAACTAAAAGGATGCAGAAAGCCCCCCGAGGAAGCGGAGTCCTGGGCCCCTCTGGGAGCTGCAGAGAAAGGCGGGCTCTGGAGAGGCGCTCAGCACCCTGTGGGGCCTGAGGAGGACACACCTACCCCAGGGGTTTTGTGTGTCTGGGGGCTTCAGGCTGGCTTACTCCTGAAGGTACTGCTGAGGTCCCCTCCCCCAGCTGAGGAGGGAAGAGGACGAGAAGGCGGGAGGGCTGGCTCCCCAGCCCCTGCCTCCCTTCCTCTCTCTGCCGTCAGAATTTGCAAACTTCAGGACTTAAGCAAATGACTTCCTTGTGGTTTCCAGCACTAACGCTAACGACCTTGCAGGTGTGTAGACTCCTGGGGTGGGGATGGCACTAGTCCCTGGGGTGTTCCCTCCACCTGCAGGTCCTGCCCACCCCACCCCCCAGCTTCTGCGGGGGACCACAGCCCAGCCTCTTCTACTACACTCACAAACAACCCTAGGACAGGCATCCTAGGGTAGCTTCACTTCAGAGGAAGAAACCGAGGCACAGAGAGGCAAAGTGGCTTATCCATGATCACACAGCTATGATGGGGCAGAGCTAGTGTTCAAAACCCCGTCTGCTCCACTCCAGAAGCTGTGCCAGGATGGACTGCAGGAGACCCATGCCTCCTCCTCAGGCGGGGCTGGGCGGGGCGAGCACGAGGCAGGAAGGGCAGCCGCCTCCCCTCTCCTCACCTGACGACTTCCAGAGCCCTGGAATGCTTCCTAAGGAAGACGCTGATCTTGACGTGAGGGAAGAGCCCTCGTGGGCCCACGGGGACTGGGGGCAGAGCTGGACTAGCTCCTGCCCAGCTGACCCCAACTCCCAGCACAGGCACCAACACCGGGGCCCGGGTCCTGCAGAACCTGGGACCCCCTTGTTCAGACAGGGAAAGCGAGGCCCGGGGAGGGGCGGGCACCCAGGACCAGCTCCGCCGCTTACTGTGTGACCTTGGGCAAGCTGTCTAACCTCCTGGTGCCTCAGCTACCTCCCCTGTAAAATGGGGGTGACAACAGTTGTTTTCATAGAGTTGTTTTGGGGAAGAAGGGAGATAAGAGATGAAAAGTGCTAAGAACAGTGCCTGGCACATGGTGAGCGCTCCATGAATGTGAGCTTTTATTAGGACTGCTGTCAAAGCACAGAGGAACTGGGCAAGCCCATCAGCAGCCCCCCAACTTTCTTACCACCCTCGCCCACACACATCCCCCTCTCTGTGGACCTACACACCACACCAACGTCCTTATCCATCACTTCGCACAGATGCTCAGTGGCCAGGGAACCCAAAATCCCCTCACCCAGACAAAACAACATGGGGGAGAACTGGGGACTCCTTCCTTCCCACCAGCCCCTCCTCTGCTGGACTGATGAAGACATGGAGGCCAGAAAGCACAGGGGTGTTGGCCACGGTCACACAAGACAGAGTCTGTGTGATTCTGGAGGCAGAACCAAGGGCTGGGTCTCCAGCTTCCCTGGGGAATCAGGACTCCCAGGCTGGAGGCCACAGCAGCACAGAGGGGCTGCGGAAGCCCAGACCTGCTGCCCTGACCCCCACCCACACCCCAGGGCTGGGGGACAGGCCCTGCCGCCCTGCTCTCCTGCAGCAACGACACCCTCCCTGCCAAGTCACTAACAGGGGATATTCAATAATATTTATCTCCCAGTTCCTCCCACAGCTCAACTAAATATAGCAACTAATTTTTTTAAAAAAGGATTTCTGCTCCAGAAAGATAATATTTATATAAGAGGTGGTGGTCATAAACCAATGCAAACCCGAAGCTCCCTTTCTGACAGCTCTTTCGTAATTTTCAAGCCAGCCCTGAGCAGTGACGCTCAGGCCAGAGCATCTTCCCCCAGCTGGCTGGGAACCCCGAAGGGTGAGGCCCCAAGTCCTGAAGGGATGCAGGTCCAGGGCGCACGTGAGGGCTGGAGCGGACATTTCTTTCTGGACCCCTAATACTCTGCCCAGTGCCCTGGGGGTGGACGCAGGGGGTGGCAAGTCCTGCCCGGAAGCCACTTGGGGAGGGGATCCCTACATCTTCCGCCCTCAGGGGGCCTTCAGATGGGCCAGGGCCACATCTGGACAGTACCCGGCACTTGCTGTGCCTTTTGGCAGATGGAGGATCCCGGACTCCTTCGAAGATGAGGAAGAAATGATCCCTCTCCCACCCAAACAGCAACAGCGTGAAGCCTCCCTCCCTGCCCAGAGATGGGCAGGCACTGCTCCAGGTCACCCAGGAGGGAAAGGCGTCCCCAGGCAACTCCCTGAGTGAGGCCTTGAATCTGCCACCCCCAGGAAGGTGGGTCTCCCGCCTCAGCAGTTCAAAGCCCCCACCGACTCCCGCCAGCCACATCCGCCCCAGGCTGCAGAAAGAGGAAGACCTGGGTGTGGGGGTGGGGGTGGGGGTGGGGGCACCAGGGCGGCCAGCTGCAAGCTGCACCTTCTGGGAGTTTTCTTGAGCCCTTCGGGAGACCCTCGGGGCCAGCTGGGAGGCCGGGCCTCAGAGTCCCTGGCTGGTCCCTCGCCAGCCATCTCAGTGTGTGCACTTGCACGACGATGCGGGCGGGTTGCAGGGCGGCGCGGGGACCCAGCGCTGACCGCCGATGGGGTGGGCTAAGCTTGCAGGACTGGATGGGAACGGGGTGGAGGTGGGAAGCCCGGAAGGACCGCACAGGTCCCTGGGCCTGGAGGAAGGAGAGCGGGGAGAGGGAGCCAGGCGTCCGGTCTCCGAACCCGGAACCCGCCCCCGCCCCCGCCCCCCGCGAAGGTGGCCGCGCGCGCGGCCGCGCCGGGTGCCCCAAGAGCATCTACAGAGGTTTCCGGAGCCCTCGCTTCCTGCCCGCCCGCGGGGGCCGAGAGCTGGGAGGAGGGAGGACCGCTCTGCGGCCGCGGCGCAGGAGGGGAAACTGAGACTGCGGCGCGCGGTCCCCGCTTCCCCGGTCCGGCCCGGCCCGCGCTCTCACCGTTGGGGCCATAGCGCTCCCGCGCGCCGGTCACCTGCTCCGGGCTCAGGCCGCCCTCGGCCGTCACCGAGAAGCGGCGCAGCACGTCGGCGGCGGGGAGCAGGTGCGCCGCCTCCATGCCGCCCGCCCGGCCGTCTGCGCCGTCGAGGCCGCCTCTCCGCGGGGCTACTGCGCGGGACGCGGGGCGCTCGGGCGCGGGCGGGCGCCGCGCGAGGCCATGTCCGCGCTGGGCCTTCCCCGACGGCAGTGGCGGCGGCGACCGAGACCCGCGCCAGGATGCTGCGCCCCGGGCTCCCTCCCCGGGGCGGGGCGGCGCGGGGCCCGCCCCCGCACTCACACCCCTTCCGGCCGCCCTCTGAGACCGCCGCCCCGCCCCCGCAGTGCCCCGGGGCGCCGAGCCGGGCCGCCCGCCCATTCTGCAGAAGGAGGAACTGAGGCCGTCTGCGCGAGCGCGCCGAGCCTGGGGGCGCCGAGGACGTGGGCCTGGAAGGGCCTCGGTCCCCGTCCGCCGGGCTCGGGGCGCCCCCGAGGGCGGAGACCCGGGCAGGGCTGCGGAGCGCGGGGCTCGGAGCCGCCTTCTTTGAGCCCTCCTGGGTCCTGGGAGGTTGCAAAACGGAGGTGTCCATAGAAGGGCTTCCTATTCCCCAACTCGGATTCTGCAGAGTGTGACCCCGGGTCAAGAGGGAACTCAAAGCTTGAGAATAAATGTCTCCTCCTCCGGAGATTACTTGACGCTTTCTTCTTTTGGTGTTTGTGCTTTTTTATTCTTTTCCAAACGTCCAGCCATGAGCGGTTATTCCTCATGGCAACCAGACTGCTAACAATGAACCAGTTTATGAGACAGTAAACCAGTCTATTACCTTAGACTCACACCCGCACCCCAGCAGGAAATGGGACTGCAGGGCGGGGGTGGGGCTCCCCAGAGAGGCGTCAGGGTTGGGTGGAGGCCTCTGGCCAGGGTCCCTGGGGAGAGTGGCCCAGGCCCAGGGAGGGGGAGGGAAAGAGGAACCCCAACTCCAGCGCTCCCCGAGTTCCAGCCACGCCAGGGGTGCCAGGAGCAGGGGCCGCAGGTCAGGGGAGCAAGCTGTGGGAAAGCGGACGCCCCGGGCCTGGCCAAGAGAACAAACTGCTCGGCTCCCCCTCCAGCTCACAGACCTAGCCAGGCACCCCACTCGCCATCTTATCCCCCACCAAATTGGCCTCTGCTGTCCAGAGCTTCAGTCTCTGGGATCCTCCTTGGCTGCACAGGATCGTAGGTGGCAGGATGGAGCCCCTCAGTGAGCTGTCCAAACCTGGAACCCTATATGCCTCTGCAGCCAGAAGGCCTTCCTAGATCCTGCACTGCACGCCCGCCCCCCCCCCCGCCACACACACCTCCCCAGCCTCCAGCCTGGCCCCTGGCTGCTGACCCCCCGCCACACCATGAGTCCCCCGGCTCCTGATCTCCCAGGACAGGGCTGTGGCCCTCCTCTTCTGTCTCCCCTTGGTTGGGGCTCCTTGAGCATAGAGACAGTGAGGATTGGCTGTGAGGACCGGCTGGTCTGGCGCTTCGCTGCTTTTGAGGGCTCGTCCAGGCTGACTCCCAGGCCTCGGCTGGGCTCAAGCCTGTTGCTGTGGAGGGAGGGGAATGCTGCTTTGCTGTCTGTGGCTCCTTCCAGCCTGACATTTTAGATCTCAAGTCCAATGTCCCTGGTATTTCCACCCTGTCCCTTTCTTCCCCTACTACTACAGTCCACAAAGATAGCCCCACCTGTTTCCCTAAGTTGCCAGAAAAAATGTTAGCCAAGGCTAGGTGGGGACAGAGCCCCATAGCTCCCCACTAGAGACCTCTCCCCCAGAGACGTGAAGCCCTAGGCATTCAAGCATCTGGGAACCCCTACTCCCCTGGTCCACACACACATCCTGGGGTCTGACTCACCTTTGCCAGCCCCAGGGACCTTAAGCCTAAATCTCTCCCATTCCACCCCGCTCTCGGCTGTCAGTTGGTGTTTGCTAGAAGGTAGGGCCAGAAGGCCTCCCTGTTTGCTCTGGCAGCCTGGCCTGTGTTCCTTTTCTCTGGCCCACCCCACCCCACCCTGCCTCCAAACCACCCCAGGCAGGGCAGACAGCTGCCAGCAACTGTGGCCTCCACCTGGCAGGCTCACACACCTGTCAGCGTGCCCACCTGCTCGGTTGCCCCCATGACGACTTCCGGGCATCCCTCCGGGATCCTACAGAATGCTCCATGGTCTAGCTACCTGTCTAGTTGCTTGTGTGCCCCGTATTGTGCCCTCTGTCTGCACCTGGGCAAGCAGCTCTGGCCAGGGGGACATGGTCACAGGGATGCTGTCCAGAGGGCGGGTCTATCCTCGTCACCTACCGGCCACCATGTGCTGAGAGCTCCAGGCCTGGCACCCGGTCCCAGCTCTTTCTAACTCCTGCCAAGACAGATGGTGGCAGAGCTTACCACCTCTCTGGCAGGGGGCGTGCCTACCCACCTCACCTGAGGGGGCCAGGCTGGAGCATCGGGGAAAGGTAGGTCATCCCTGGAAGGATTTGGACACATGAAGAAGAGGGTGTTGCAGGCAGAAAAAACGGCCTGAGTGGAAGGTGTGCCAGGAACAGTGATGCAATCCCTTAGAGTGGATGGATCATAAAAAGCATGAGCTCAAGGATCAGGAGGGTATATGAGAGAGGCAAAGCTAGGACACTGAGAACCTTAACTGCCCATATAATGGCTTAGACTTTGTACTGAAGGATTTTTAGGCAATGAAGAAATGGGGTCAGATTTGCCTTCTAGAAAAGCTTCCCCCTGGAAGCTGTGTGGGGAAGGAATCAAAGAGGAGAGCAGAGGCTGAATTGTCCTGAAGAAAAATGAGGAGGTGTGGCCCAGGGCAGAGTGGGGCTGCGGTGGACAGGGCCTGTGAGGGGTCGCATTCAGGGGTGAGGGAAAGTGCGGATCACAGTGAACTCCCAGTTTCTGGCTTCAGTAGCTGGGCCAGGGAGGGGTTCAGCCTGAGGAGGGTGAGGTGTCAAGGAGTGCATTCTGGGGCCAAGTGGAGAGCGAGGGGGCTGGGAGGTCACCATGGGGAGGTGACTAAGGCGATTGTGCGTTTGAGGCTGCAGAGGGAAACCTGAGAGGCAGCCCCCAAACGCTGAGTGGCCGGAGAGGGCCCTGGCCCAGGAGTCGCTCTGCCATCGCAGACGAGCTGAGCCAAGCACACTCTCTGCTGAGAGTTTAAGCGCTGAGCCAGAGTCTGTGTCCGGAGGGCCGTGGGCGCTGGACCAGAGTTCACAGCATCTGGGGTACAGCAGTGGGAGTGCAGCAGGGGGACCCAAATCCCCACGAAGCAAGAAACAGACAAGACACCGTGTGGTGTCAGAGAGACAGAGAGGGAGAGAGGCGTAGACAGAGCTTGCCTGAGGGTGCCAGGCTCCTCAGAGCTTCTCCTGTCCTCCTGCCCTTGGCTCTCAGGTCCCAGTGGACACAGTTCTGGACCATTCCATAGACCTGCCTTTATTTGTTACAGTTTGAGCAATTTCCCATCTTTTGCACCCAAAGGGCTGTGACTAGAAAGAGTCAGATGGGCCCAGCTTTGAACTGAGCTCTGCCGCTCACAAGCTGTGTGGCCTTGGGCCAGGCACTTCACCCTTCTGAGCCTCACCTTGCTCCTCTATAATTATCCGTCAGGGCAAGCCAACTGCTGTAACAAGGTCACCCCCAAAGGTGTACGGACTTAAGCATCATAGAAGTTTATTTCTCAGTTACGTGGAGTCTGAAGCAGGTGTTCTGCTTGGTGGAGTGGTGATCCTGAGACCCAGGCTCCCTCTGTTTTGTGGCTCTGCCATCTTCAACAGGGTTCTAAGCTCACCACACTCCTCCGCATCAAGCCAGGGGAAGGAGAAAGAGCATGGAGGGTGGTGATGGGTGTATGAGCCAGTCCAGGAGGTCAGACCCTCATTTCCCCTCAAACTCCATTGGTTAGAATTCAATCACATGGCCACATCTAACTGCAAGGGATGCTGGGAAATGTAGCCTAGCTGTGCTCAGAAAGAAGAGGAAACAGGTTTGGTGAACAGGTGGTCTTAGCCATATATGGAGATAATAACAGTCTGCTTCCTGGGTTGATGAAGTAGGTTGCACAGCCAGCATCCATCCTCCTTGCTTGGTTTTCTTTATAAGAATCTTCCGGGCTCCTCTCTCAATCCTTGTAGTCCCTGTAGAACTGATGCCATCTCCTAGATCCAGGGGGGCGCCTATGACTCTTTCCCAGCCCATGAGGGGCCTACATCTCCCTGGCCATAGAGATTGATTGGTTCAGCATGAGTGTGTGACCAGAAGTCAGCCAAACAGAGCCATCGACTTGGACTTTTGTTAGAATATTGGGAGAAATATTCTTTTTCTTTTGAGGTAGATCAGCCCTGAGCTAACATCTGCCGCCAATTCTCCTCTTTCTTTGCTGAGGAAGACTGGCCCTGAGCTAACATCCATGCCCATCTTCCTCTACTTTATATGTGGGATGCCTACCACAGCATGGCTTGATAAACAGTGCATATGTCTGCACCCCGGGTTCGAACCAGCGAACCCCAGGCCACTGAAGCAGAACGTGCGAACTTAACCGCTGCGCCACCGGGCTGGCCCCTGGGGAAAATATTCCTATCTTATCCCTAAAGTGGTGGTGAAGCTAGTGCAGTGTAAGCTTGGTACTGCTGGCAGCCGTCTTGCCACCATGAGAGTAGAATTTGCCCATGAAACTACCACGGAGAGAAGCAGAGAGAGAGAAGGCAGATTTGTGATGACGTCTACCTGGAATCAGTCCACCCCTAGTTTTTTCAGTTATACGAGTCAGTAAGTTCCCTTTGTAGTTGGGTTTCTGCCGTCTGAAAATGAGAGAGTTAGGCCTTAAGGGACTGTTGTGGGAACTAACTCATTGATGTTGGTGAAGCACAGAGTCTAGAAGTAACAGATGCTCGCTATATGGTTTCTGGTATTATTCTTATTGTTATGGGAGTGGGGGACGGGCCTGCAGTGGAGACTAAGAAAGAGCAGCCAGAGAGGAGGGGAGAGGACGTGGGGCCAAGAGAGGACATTTTCCCACATGTCCCTGCCCCGGGCCTCTTTCTAGAGCCCCCTTGGCTGCCTCTAGGGCCATGCCCGAGCACCCTGATCTGCCTGCCCCCAGGGTTGAGCACTTGCCATGTGCCAGGCCCTGTGCTAAGTCCTTTTCGTTCATCATCTCATTGAATCCTCACAGCAGTGCTGGGGAAAATACTGTTACTACCCTAGGCAGGGCTGGCATCATGGGCACACAGACCACGCCATCACACGGGGCCCGTGGTCCAAAGGGCCCTGCGCTCGGTTCATTGCTCTGCTATCACTTCATAATTTTCTTTTTCTCTCTGAACGTGTGCTTTGTCAGTGAAGTCAATGGAGCATGCGTGTGAGCAGGAAAGACACACGTGATACGCTGGCCCGCTCCACTTCAGAGCTGGCGATGCTCTGTGAGCAAAGAATTCTGCAGGACTCACGGTGCGTGGGAGTTCCATGATTCTCCAATCGAGCTTAAGGGCAGTGTGTTTCGTCTACAGCCGAGTATGTGGGGGTGCCGACAGCCCTGAGAGGCCGTGCTTTCCCTTTGAGCCAGAACCTACTTCAAATGCAGAAGGAAGGCCCTAGTGCTCTAAGAAACACGAAAGATCAACCCTATTGTACGCTTCTCACGTTATTTCCCGGCGTCCGCCAACCACTTATATCAAAACTGATGCCCTGGAAGGAAAGGGACAGAGGGCGGCCGGAGTCCCCCTTCCTCTCAGGCCTTCCTTACTCACCAGGGAGCCCAGGGCAGAGCGTGGGGGTGGCTGTGTGTATGTCAGGGAGGGAAATCCAAGCAGCTGAGTAAGGTCGTGCAGCATGCCCGCTGTCCTGCTCACAACTAGCTACATGCACGCACACACTCGGAAATGCAATTTATGTAATTTCAGTGATTGCACGTATGAGTGAAATGCTCTCAATTTTGCGTGTAAAACTGGCACTGCACAAAATAAAGATGAGGGGTAAAATTCATGCTAATGATTCAAATTTTGAATTTTTTCTTTATTTAGAATAAAGAAAGCACAGTGACCAGTAAGGGCGAGACTGTAGAAGAAAGGAAAAGCTTTGTATTTTAGTACCTTTAGGGGCACTTCTTTTTTCCTCTTTTTCAGACAGGGGCCCACATTTTCATTTTGCGCTGGGCCCTGCAGATTGTGTAGCCAGCCCTGTTCTCATTTTGTAGATGAAGAAAGGCTCCGAGGGGCTCAGAGCCTCAGTGACTTGCCCAAGCCCTCAGCTGGGATTCAAAGCCGGGCTAGTCTGACTCTGGAGCCCAGGCTGAAGCCCCCCACCAGCCTGCCTGCCTGGAAGCCCCTCCCAGAGCACCAGGGCAATGGGGCGCCGTTATCTGCAGCACCGCCCGCCCCCCGAGCCTTGTTATCCCTGCCCGAGCTCAGGCCCCCACTTCTCTCCAGCTGGATCTTTCCAGCAGCCTCCTCCCCAGCCTCCTTGCCTCCATCCTTACCTCTGTGTGTCAACATCGCCTGACTGATCTGGCACTTTCAGTACTTCATCCCTCTGCTCAAGAACCGGCCTGGGCTCCCTATTGCTGGCAGGATGAAGTCCAAACTCTCCAACCCAGCATCGCAGCCCGTTACCAGTCGGCCCCTCTCATATCCAGGCAAACTGGTCTCCTCCAAAAATCCCCCAAACTGGCCTTGCCCCCTTTAGCTCTGCCCCTTTTTTCATGCTGTTCCCTGCCCTAGGCAGCTCTTCCAGCTCCTCTCCCTAAAATCTCTCTGCACTTTGGAAACTCATTTCCCTGGCTGCCCCAACCCCGTGCATTCACACTCTTCCCTGCACACTCTGACGGGCTCTGAACCAGGCCCCATAGATCCATGCCCACCTCCCCAATTGTATACAAGGGAAACTGAGGCCCAGGGAGAGGGTGGGACTCAAACAGCGACATGGAGGCAGGGGGGCCAAGACAGAGCTTCGCCTGGAGCTCCCAGGCCAGGCGTTTGGTCCTCCGTGTGCTGATGGCTGTCCTCTGTGTTCAGCTACTGGGATGCCTCTGCTGGGCCAGTGCCAGGGCCAGGGAGGTCTCCCCAAGGCCAGGCAGTGAGCCCAGGACAGCCTGGCCTCGTGGGGCTCCACCCCTGCCCTGGGGAAGGGTCTGCAGCAACGGTTCAGGGTACAGGTACCGGGCCGGAGTTCGGAGGGTTGGAGGCAGCAGGACTGGGTTCTGACCCTGCTGTTGCCCCAGCTTGCTCCCTCCCTCCCTCCCTCTCTTCCTCCCTTCCTTCCCTCCTTCCTTCCCAAATATTTTTCAAGGACCCAGTGTGCACCAGGTGCAGAGCCAGGCCCTGGGGAGATGGTCCTTGTTCTGCCTGAGCTCGCACCCGAGGAGGGAGCAAGTCGCTAATACCAAGTAACCGCACACAGAAGCCGATGCAGGGGCCAGTGGCACCTGGAGAACCTGATGGAGGGCTCCTCCCAGTCTGGGAGGTCAGGGGCCATCTCCTGGAGGAAGTGACTCATCTGCTGAAATCTGAAGGAACAGGGGAGGGAAAGGTGTTCCAGTCCGAGGGAGCAGCCTGTGCAAAGTCAACTTGGCTGTGAGGGCTTGGAGGTGCCTGGCCGTCTCTGGGCCTCAGTCTCCCTGGCTCTCATGTCAGTACGGGCAGTGGGAGTGGCTGAGGCAGCTGCTGTCCTTGGAGAAGACAGAGGCTGGGGTGGCCCAGCCACCACCCCACTTTGGTTTATAAATAGGTTTGCCTCGAGATGCAAACAGCCCTGGAGACCTGGGAACCTCGCTTCCTCTTCCCAGGGTCACGGGGCCCAGCTGGCAGGTGTCCCAGGCTCCCCGAGACCTTGCTCTGAGCATTGACACCCAGGTCACTGTCTTAGCCCCTCACCTCAGCCCACCTGGATGGTCCCCTCTGCAGAGATGCAGGGAGGACTGGCTCCCAGCTGTTCAGAGGGGAGACCCTCCTGTCTGTACCTGCCCTGGACCCCAAGTTCTTTCATTTTGACCTTCAGGCTTAGGGACCCCTGTGCAAGTCCCTGCTGCACCCCCACCAGTCCTCCAGGGCCGGGGCCCCACCTGGCCTGGAGCTGCCCTCGCACCCTGCGCCTCCAGCCCCTCCCTGTGCTCTAAGACGGGGACCCCAGCCCCCCTCCCCTCAGCCCTGCCCCTCAGGGGTGTCCGGCTTCCTCAGCCCGCCATTCCTCCTCACCACTTCCTGCCCCCCCGTGGTTGCTACGCTGGGGCTACGTCTAGTTCCTTGCGCACAGTAGGAAGTTTCTTGCCTCTGGATCTTGGCTCATGCTGTTCCGTCTGCTTGGAACACCTCCACCTTTCAGTCCTCCTTCCTACCGGTCTTCAGGGCCCCGAAGCCGCCCCGAGGCCAGCAGGGCTCCCGTAGCCCACGTGACCCCATCAGGCGCGCAGCATCCCGGGCTTCCCTGTCTGCAGACCCCTGTCAGGGCATGCACCTGGTGAGATTCCCCTCGGTTCCTGGGGGTGACAGGGAGGGGCTTTGAATGACTGAGTTAAGACGGGAAATCTCCGGAGCCTACTCCTGGGAAGGGAGCACACCTGGCCTTCCAGGACAGGGGGAAGTGGGGACTTGTCGTAGGGGGACAGAGCTGGCACCCAAGGCCCCTCGCTGGTCCAGGACCCCTGGACCGTGGCATCTTGACCCAAGGGGCCCAGCCTCCTCCTCTTGCATCCACCTCTACAGGAACCCCTGCACAGCATGGGGGGTGGGGCCTGGGCCAGGCTGCTCACTCCTCAGCAACTTGAGGCAACTTCCTGTCCTTGCCCCCTTATCTCCCCGGCCAGGCTGAGGAGAGGAAGTTGTTCTCTCCCTCCCACCCCATGGACCTCAGGAGGGCGGAGAATATCATGTGAGGATGTGCCTGCTCCTTCCAGGCTTGCCTCGTCTTGCTGCTGCTACCAGATCCCTCTTCCTAAAGCAGCCATGCTGCTACTCTCCTGCTCAGGTGCCTTCCATGGCTCCCTAGGGTCTCCCCAATTAAGATCAACTCTGCAGCTTGCCAGCCTTATCTGGCACCCCTGCTCCCTCAGCACCTTAGGCTTCAGTCACTTAGACATGCCTTCTCTGACCCTACTGCAAGATTCCTTCCCTCCCTGCCTTTGCCTCTGCTGTTACCAGTACTAGGAAATTAGTTCTTCTCATCTTTACTTGTCTAAACACTTCTCCCTCTTCAAAGCCAGACTCAAATGCTACCTTCTCCAAGAAGTCCTCCTTGATGCCTCGGGAGCCTCCAGCGTTGGTGTGCTCCTCCATATTTGCCTGGATTCCCATATGCAGCACCCAGGCTGTGTGTCCCTCCAGGACAGGGGCTGTGTCTGAATTGTCACAAGGTCTCTACTGGGTTGCCCAGTGCGTGAAGGTCATTATAAAGTTGTCCCCTAGATTGGGAATCTCCTTGGTCCAAACTGTGTCCATAGAGCTCATCACGGCATCTCAGTGCCTCTCACCTGGTCTGGCACCTGCTAGAGTCTCGAAGATATTGGTTAAATGAACAAGATTCTAGCCAATGCAATAAGAGAAGAAAAGGAAATGAGGTACCAATCCTGGAAAGTGAAAGAAGGAATGAGTATATCCACATCATGAGCTGTGACATTCTCAGTATGGGAGACAACAGAGTTAGCATTCCCATTGTATTGCAGGAGTTTAAGGCCCAGCAAGGGGCTGGAATTTGCCCGGGGTCACACAGCAGATTGCCCTCCTAGCTCTTTGCTTCTTTCTCTGCCAGAGTGTGTGGCAGAAATGCAGAGGGGCTGTACTCCAGGCCAGGATTGACCAGGCTTGACCAGGCTCCCTGTAGGGCCTCAGCTGGTAGTAGGTTGTAAGAAGACAAAATACAAAAGCCCTATTTGCCTTGTAAATTGTTACACCGACCGGGCTTGTCAGCCGGAGACCCAACTGGATGCGGAATTTGGAATTCGAGACCTGGGACTTGCTCCCTACTCTGGGGAAAGGCCTTTGGCCTGGGGGCACCTGAGGATAAGCCTAGTCTTGGTCAACTCCTCAGCCTGGAGGGCCATCCCTGCCTTCTGTGTGCAGAGAGCAGGGGCCACTGGTTCAGCCTCACCCAGAGGGGGCCCCAGGCCAGGGGCGCGGCTAGGGGGGCTGGTGAAGTCCTGGAGCAAGGCTGGGCCCTCCTGGGCAGCACCCTGGCCATGGGGGTCTGAGAAAGCCCCTTCCCCCTGGACGCAGAGCCTCTGTGCAGTGGGGGTGGGACAGACGGTATCTGGGGTTCATCGGACCCCCAGTGGGAACTGGGTCACACCGCCCACCCGAGAGCAAAATCAGGACAAAGTGACAGGAGACCGGGGCCTGCCCTTGGCTCCCAGGCTAGGGGCAGAGGAAAAACTCAGGTCTCTGCTTGTGGGCCCCTCACTGCCCGTAGTCACGGTTTCCGTGACAACTCTGGCTTGTTCCTTACCCTCTCAGGGCCGGGCCGTCCTGACTTTCCCTCCTCGGTGCCCTTTTGGGCCTCTCGTCAGCTGTGCCAGGTCTCCGCCCCGGTGTTCCCTGTGTGGCGGCCAGCCCAACTCCCAGGGGAGATCCTGTCATTGTGGCCCAGAGCCTAGCCCCTGCCTCCTTCCAGGTCAGTCCCAGGGCTCTGGGTCCCTTCCAGGTCCCCAGCTGGGGCCCAGGAGCCCAGGGAGGTTAGGGAAGTTGGCAAAGTCACCCAGATCCCCAGCGTGGCAGAGCCGGGCACTGTGCCCAAGACACCTGACGCCTGGGCTGTGGCCAGCCTCTGGGCAGACGCATGGGGTGGGGCTCTCTGCCCTGTTGCTGGCCCTGTGGGTGACCTTGGCGTGTCCTCAGCTTCTCTGGGCTCCCTCACTCAGGCCGTGACATCCGCAGACCCAGCCCAGGCCCAGCAGACCAAGGAAATTTATGTGACCAGTGAGTGCGGTCACTTCCTGATGGCCAGGTCTGCCGGCTGCACTCGCTGGGCCTCGGGGCACCCCTGTGGTTGGAGATCAGCTGGGCTCCATCCCCTGGCCCCCAACAACCGCACTCCATGAAAATGCCCAGATTTGCAAGTCGAGTTCCATTTGCCTTTAATTCCCTGGAGTCACACGCCCCTGGTTTGTGTACCCAAATCAGCCCAGGCCCTCCCGGGTCCCTCATTCACAACGCCAGCTGCGGGGTGGAGGGAAGGTGGGACGGGAAGGGGATCCGCCTGGGGCACCTCACAGCGTCTGCTCTGAGGGTGTAAGACAATAGCTAACCAGAACCAACTGAGCGCGCTGTTGACCCTCAGCGAGCAGCCTTCAGGCGGGCTCTCATGTCCCTCCCCTTTATCAAGTTGCACGATCAGGTTAGGGCCACATGATTGGCACCCGGGAGAGCTGGGGTTTGAACCCAGGCCATCTGGCCCCAGAGCTCAGGGTTTTGGCCACTGTGCTACAGGCAGCAAGAAAAGAGAGCTATACTGCTTGTCCCCGGTCCCCAGGCAGTTCCAGGCTGGGCTCTGAACCTGGCTCTGACTCAAAGCCCCTGCCTGTGACCACTGAGTTAGACGGCCTGGGGAAAGCTCTGAGCCTGGGCCAGGGACCTCCTTGGCCCCCAGCATGCCCTCAGCACCCTCTTCAAGGTCCCTGAGATAGCAGTCACTCCTGACTGGGGAAAGAGCCCCACTTGAGAAGTCCATGGCTTTCGTTTTTAATCTTAGCTCTGCTGTGTGACCTTGGACAAGGGATTTCACCTCTCTGAGCCCTAGTTTTCTCTGTTGTAAAGTGGGAAACACAGTAGTCCCAATCCCACAGGTCATCATGAGTGTGAAGCGAGCTAGTGTGTGCAGAGTGGCCGGCGTGGGCCTACTGGGCTGCAGACGCTCAGGGTCCGTCTTTTTCTCGAATTCACGCCCAAGGACCCAGCCCGGTTCTGCCCTCTGTTCCCCAGGACACTCCCCCTCTGATTGGACTGTCTGTGATCTGACCAGGAAGCTGGCCAAGGGCAGCACCCACCCAGATCCTGGAGGCAAGACGCCAACAGGAGGGAACAAAGGATTTTCCACGGCTCCACAGTGAAGGAGGAACTGACAGTCTTCGGGCTTCAATCGGTCTTTCACCCTCCTCTGCTTCCCCCAAATTTCCATCACCCGTGATATTTACCTTGGACGTCTCCCCAGGGCTTCAACAATGCGGAGGAGGAGACGGGGCATTTTTTAAAGGTGATGTTGGCAAGTTGGCACTCTTGGATTTAAAACATACTACAAAGCAGCCAGTCACAAGACAAAATGATTTTGTGTTTAAATCAGTTTGAGGGGGCTTCTGTCAACTGCAGGACGTTGCAGAAATACAAAGAAGCAGTAGACGGGGTCCCTTCCTGAGAGAGGGTGGCAGCCTGGGGTGGTTGGACCCAGGCAGCAGGTCCCTAAGGGCAGGTGGTAGTTAAGAGACACTCTCGAGAGACAGACCTGGGATTAACCCCCTACTTACCACTCTGTGATCTTGGGCAAGTTACCAAACGGCTCTGAGTTCCAGTTTCATCATTTGTCAAATGGGAATGATAATAAGACCACCTCAGTGGACCGCTGTGAGTCTAACTGGGAAAATACATGGCATTGCTACCTGGCTACACCACAAAGATGCCCCCTTTCTGCTAACAGAGCCCTGACTTTGCTCCAGGTAGCAAAGTGCCCCAGCCCAGTGCATGAATCCTGAATGGATTAAGCCAATCACAGCAATGCCCTTCCTCTTTGCCAGATGCTGGCTTCCCCAGTTCCCTGGCAGTTGAGGACGGCCATGTGACCCACTTATGGCCAATGAAGTGTAAGGGGAATTCTGCTGGGGGTTTCCTGAATGAAATACAGAGGATGAAGACTTTGCTTTCCCTGCTTCTTGCCTGTGAAGAGTTATGATGCCTGGAGCTGCAGCAGCCATTTTGTGGCCATGAGGCATCCAGCTTAAGGATGTGAAGCCGATATACTGAGGATGGCCTAGTGGAAGGAGGTTGGGGTGGGGAGGCATTGCTGAGCTGCAGAACAGCCTGAGAATACCTACATCCAGACTTCTTGTTCTGAGACATGATTTTAAAAGCCTTTATTCAAGGCAACTGGGAGATGGATTGTCTCCTCCTTTCAGCTGAGTGTGCCCCACGATACAGGCCCTCAGCACCATGCTTAGCACATGGTAAGTGCTCAATAAATGCCGGCTATGACCTCACAGAGAAGTCACAGCATAATCCAGTCATCTACATGGGCCCTGTAGACAGAGGGGGAAAGAGGAAAGAAGGGTGTACGTGGTGTGGGTGACCCCACTTGCCTTTCCACTCAACGGGAGGGTCTGCCGTCCCCGAGCATCTCTCCGGACCTCAAGGTGTAGAGATGGCCTCTCATGTGGGCTCCACTGGAGAAACCAAGACTACCCCAGGCCCAGTAGGAAAGCCAGTGGGCTGGAACCACAGACAGGTGGTGGCATTGGGCTCCCCACCCCTTCCTGGAGAGTTTCCGGGGTAATTTCACCCATGCTTGGTTTCTGCCTTTTGCCCCGACTTTGGAATGGCGGGAGCAGCAAACCTGGGCGTCGTGTTTGACTCAGCAATGCTGGAGGTGCCCGTTGTCCCAGATGGATGGAACAGCTGGAGGGAAGCCAGCAGACCACGGAGCTGCCCCCCCACCAGACCTTTCCCAGGGAGAACAAAGAAGGGAAAAGGGAGAAACACAGCTCGCTCAGAAAGCAAGTGATTAATTACAGGCTTAATTTATGAGCAAACGAGATTCCTACACCAGGCCCACCTGTGACATCACGGACGTCCCGGCCCAGGGCTAACGCAAGCTCCCGGACGAGCCGAACTGACATCTCAGGAGCTGCCGCGTCGCACAGTGAATGTCAGTGCGGAGGGGAGGGTTGGGGACCTGTGATAAGGACGGCGCCCAAGCAGGATGAATCCATTCGGGGTCTGGGCCCCCAAGGCTTTCTGGTTAGTTTCCTGGGTTGCAAATCTTCCGAGTTGGGTTTCTTGGTGGTTTTTTGTTTTAAACAGGAGGCAGCGTGGCGTGGAGGTGAAGGGCCAGGCTCTGCTGTCCGTCCCGCTGTCTGAGGAATGGGAAGAGGGCTGGAATCCGCCTCAGCCGATGCGCGTGGCTCTGCGAGGTGCACGGGGCCTGGCCTAGGGGATGGCGCCAAACCCCTGAAGCCATGGTCGTGGTGCTCTGCCCTATGAGGAGAAAGGCCTCCAGAGCACAGATGGAGGTCCTTGAGCTGCCTGCCCTCTCGCAAGGTGTTAATGGACCCAGTTGGAGACAGATTGCTGCCTGTGGAGCTGTGGGGAAGGAGGCCGAGGCTCCTTCCCTCGCCCTAGAGATGGCGGAATAGTAGAACCCAGGGCACCTGACCTGGAAAGCGCTCTGAGTCATCTCCTCCCCCTCGCACAGGTGGGACACCGAGCCCGGAGAGGCCAAGGACTTTCCTAAGGTGAAACAGCGAGGCCTCGCAGGGAGGAAAGGAAGAGACAGCGAAGGTCGTCAGCAAGAAGATAAATGGGGGCAAATGGAAGCAATGCACATTTGCATGATGCTGTCTTCTGCCACAAATGCCGAGAGAACCGCCACAAGGGAACCACACGGGGTGGGGCGACACACTCTTACTCATATATTGGCAGTGTTGGGACTTGGCACCAGCTGGACGGGCGCCCATGGTGGAGGGACAGCCTGTGCCCCAGATGCCCACGAGCAGGTCGTTGCTGGGGACAGTAGAGATTCTCCCTTGCGATAAAAGAAATGTCAACGTATCCAGCCTGGAGGGCCTTACATGCCTATTAAACTAACAAAAATTAGCCGAGAATAATGCAACCCCGTCCTGTCAGGGCTGCAAGGAGACAGGAGCCCTGGCAGGCTCTTGGATGTGGTCATTAAAACCTGTTCTTGTCCTTCTAGAAAGCAATCTAGCCCTGTGCGACGTGGTCTATACCCTTCCATCTGGTCTTTCTAACCTGAGAAAATGTAAACTCTCCCCCTCCCTCTACCCCCATCGCCCCCAACTCCCCCCCCCTCCGCCCGGCCTGTGCTGCCCAGGAGATGCTTGAACGATTTTCCCAGCCGCGATCCCAGGCTGCGTCTGGCTCCTTTGGCCTCTGGAGCTGAGTCTGCTCTGGATCTTTCCATCTGAGCCAGGGCTCAGCTCAGATCCCAGTAGATTTGCATCATGAAGCCCCAGTGTCAGCCCCAGGGTTGAACAGTAAGGTGCCAGCCTCGGGCCAAGTCAGAACACCATGGGCCCCGCCCGGCCAGTCCAGCCCATGGGCACAGCATGAGGAACCACATCCCGGGGACATGGGCCCCTCGGGATGGGGCAACCCTTGAGGCCTGGAGAGCTGCCAGGTGCCCCTGCTGCCCCTTCAGTAAACTCGGCCATCACGAAACCCAGAGGAGTGCCCAAGCAGACGTCCCTGCCTGGGAACTTCTTGTCCTGCCCCCTCCGCTTTGGAGAGAAGGGCCAGTCAGCCCTCTGGAAGGGGAGTCCCCTGCAGACTGCAGGGATGGAGTGTGGCTTCTTGTGGACATGGCCCGGCTGGGATGGGCAGGTGACCGGTTGGGGAAGCCTCTGCCAGTTGCTGGAGAATGTACCTGGCCTTCCCAGGGGCAAACTGTAGTTGTGGCCCTAATCAGGGGCAGGGGCGCCCTTGCCCTAAGCTGACAGTGACATAACCTGCCAGTGTCATGAGTCTGTGTCAGAGCCTTACGTTGGCTTCCTCCTTTGGAGTGAAACCCCTTCTCCCAGGAGAGGTTAAACAAAGTCCCCCCAGGGAACCCAGAGGGACAGGATGAGGGGAAGAGCTGTGGGGGAAGGGAGGAAGCTGGGAAGGGGGACAGACGCCCCCACACCGCTGCCGTCACCTTGACCGAGTTACTGGGGCTCCCTCAACCACAGCTGCAGGGGCCAGCGGCTCAGGTCTCAGCCCAGCTTCCCATTTGCTGTGTGACCTTTGGCAAGTCCTGCCCGTCTTTGGGCTGCCTTCTTTTCTGAGGCGTCTCCTTCTCCAAGGGGACTGGGAGCATTTGTTACAGAATGCTTGGATCCCTGCCCAACCCAGAGAAAGACACACAGACACGCGATCAGACCGACAGCCGACCCTGGCCCACCCTCGGAGCCCCTCCCCCACATGTCCCCAGATGCCTGCCCTTTCCCCCAGGCCTCGGGAGTGGACACTGGCCCTCCTGAGGCAAAGCCTGGCCTGGGAGCCAGGGGACCCCTGTTTTGGTCTGTACCTTGGACCACACCTGCCGTGCAAATTCTGGCAGGTCCCAGCCCCGCTCTGGACCTCAGTTTCCCCTCTGGCTGGGGGGTAGGGATGTATAGATGGGACCAGGTGGTCTCCCTCCAGATCCAGGTCCAGGTCCCTGGTGTTGTCACACTCTTTTAGGCAGCACCTTTTGCTCAAAGCCCAGAGAGGCTCGGCGAGCTGCTCTGGCTGAGTCGGCTGCGCTGGGGGGTAGGGGCAGCCTCACTTGCTCCCCTGCAATCCCTGAGTGGACAGAGCCCTGCCCGGCTGCGGGGCCCTGCCCAGCCCCTGCCCCTCTGGCCTTGGTCACCTGTCAGCACCGCAGGGGCCGCACAGGATGGTCTCACCAGCCCTTTGAGTCTCATTCACTTCAGGGCCTCACAAAACCTCCCCAGCTGCGCCCTGGGCCTCCTCATGGCCCCTGGGACCAAGCCTGGCCCCCTGCCCCAACCCCCATGCCTCCACCAGCCCTCTCCTGGCTTGCCTCCTCCCGCTCTGGCTCGGCCTCCTCGGTCCCCTCGGCCCCCGAGTGTGTGTGCCTGGAGTGGAGGTCTAAGTGAGGAGAGAGTGACGGAGGCGAGCAGGAAGCCAGCCACATCCCTGGGATCTACCAGAGGAAAGCAAAGGGGCATCCGGAAAGTCCCCACAGGTCCAGCAGCGTCCGAGCTGGACAAGTCAAGTCTTTTTCAATTGCAAGGGAGAGGAGCCCAATTTAAATGGGCTGGAGCACAAATGGGAAATTACTGACTCATTTCACTGAAAAGTCCAGGGGACAAGATGGCTCCAGAAATGGCTGAATCAAGGATTCCTAATTATGCCTTTAGGAATTTGTCTCTCTGCTTCCAGGCTCTGTTTCCTGGGTGGTGGCTCCATTTTCAGGAGAGTTCTCTCCTCATGGTGGTAAAATGGCTGCCAGCAGCGCCACCAAACATCCCACTTGGGTGGCCACCCCAGAGGAAGAAGATTCTGTTTGCCAACAATTTCATCAAAAGCCCCTGATTTGAGTCTCATATTAGGCTCCCATGGGACAGGAGTCCTGTGCCCATTCCTGAACCAATTCTTATAATGCTCCAGTTGGCCACCAGGAGTCACACGCTCTGAACAGGGCCGGGGTGAGGTGTGTGGGAGGAGGGGGGAGAAGTCAACATAAGGGCTGAGGGGGGGTCCCCAAAGGACAGTCAAGGTGCTGAAGCTGGAAGAAGGGATGCTGAGCAGGCAGGAACATGGGAGGACACCACTGCTAGCTGGGAGCATGCCAGATGAGGACATCCTCCCACGGGTGCCAACAGGGGCCCAGCTTTGTATGAGCTGCTGTGACAGTCCCAGAGAGGAGAGGAGGAGGCCACAGGCCAGCCCCCGGCTCCAAGGAGCCTCAGCAGCTGCATACTGCCTTGGGAGAAGGCATAAGGGCATAAGGCCAGTGCCGAGCACAGAACAGCCCAGAGCCGCAGCCTCACGGGATGACGGGGGGCTGGGTGAGGGCCTGTGGCCTCGGTGGACAAGTCCCTCTCCCGGGAGGCCAGGAGACTCTTGA
Source organism: Equus quagga (assembly GCF_021613505.1). NCBI lineage: Eukaryota > Metazoa > Chordata > Mammalia > Perissodactyla > Equidae > Equus > Equus quagga. Next base: position 69,430,002 of record NC_060277.1, on the reverse strand, counting down.
GGGAAATGCCATTTGATCCTTATTCTTAGAAGCAGGAAGTGGTAGCTTCCCGAGAGCAAACTGACCTCATGCCCTGAGATGGCTCGGGGTGCAGCCGCTTCCAAAGGCGCATGGAAGCATGATTAGTAATCCACAGCTTACCTCTCTTCCCACTTCTATTCTCAAAGTGGCTCACCCTCCATTTAAATAGAGGTGCCCTTGCTTAATTAGGCCCTTAATAAGGGAGCATTGGTAGTGAGTCATAAGTTTTATCCACCCCACTGAGTCTTTCTGATTCTGATACCTCCCGTGTGCTGATACCTCCCATGTGTTGATACCTCCCATATGCTAATTCCTCCCATGGGCTCATACCTCCATGCACTCATACATTCTGTGTGCCAATGTGTTCAGGTAGTAACATCTTCCTGGGGATTGTGAAGGGCTTTAACTAAACAGCACAGAGTAGAACTTGGAACTACTCAGTTTCACCTGGGTACTGATGGCCCCATGTCTGGGCGTCAGTGAAGGTCAGAGTCTGGAGGATGAAGGATGAGGGCTGTCCCCACAGCCTCCTCAAAATGATAGCTCAAAGAGAAATTCCTGCTGTTTCTCTGCCCGCCTTCTGGCTGGGAGAGCAGGGAGCAGAGGGGCCAGAGCCGAGAGGCCTGGGAGCTGCCCTTGGCCCTGGCCCTGGCTCGCTGGGTGACCTCGGGGAGCTCCTTGGGCTGCAGACCTCCTCAGGCCACCCCTTAGGCCCTCCAGATCCGTGTGAGCAGATTCCTGGCTCCGAGGGGAGCCTGGGCCTAGCCCCAGCCTCCCTCCACCGGTCTCCACTGCCCCCTCCACCCAGCGGTTCCCATGACGGCGGCCCCGGTCCTCTGTTTACTCGCCTCTCTGTGTGCAATTTTTCCACAACCGGCCGCTGAGAACACAATGCCAGCTTCCCCCCAAGGAGGTGCGGCAGACCCACGCCCGCGGCCCAACAGCGGATGTGACTCTCCAGGCCGGGGCAGACCTGACACCGGGCATCTCGCACTCCTGTGGGCCCTGGTCTAGGCCTAGGCCTTTGGAGAGGGGTGCAGACAGCCCGGGGCCATATGGGGTTCCACGCCCAGGAACACGTGTGAAACCCTGACCCAGTCGCCTCCCCTCCGAGATGACTCCTGGGCTGGAAAATGGCTCACAGACAGGGCTGGGGGCAGCCACGAGGCTCCAGGAGCCTGTACCTGCCAAGGGTCTGCTCGTGCCTTCAGAGAGGCGGCTGGCTGCCCCTGCCCCCCAGCCCCAGACACACAGAGTCGGGACTCCCGGCAGCAAATGCTTCCTGCAGTAGCCGGCTCGGAGCCAAGCACAGCCGGCCACGCTCAGGTCAAACCAATAGCATGGCCTCTGCCCTTGGCCTCCTGTCCCCAGCTGGGACCAAGACTGGTTCAAACACCAAGACAAAAATCCTAAACTACATTGGGTTTTGTGCTCACAATTGTATACATCCTCGTTACAAAAAACTTGAATAAGGGAACAATTATAAAATAAGTGTCATTAAGCATCTTGGGTACTGGTTCCTAGGTCTTCCTAGGCAGAAGGTATGAACAGATCCTTGGTGTGCGGTATGTACTGGGGACGTTCCAAGCATTTTGCATGACTTCACTCACTTCATCCCTGCTGAGGTTTCCCTCCTTTGATGATTTATCCAGGGCTCAGAGGCTCAGCGAGATTAAGTGACTTGCCCAAGGTCACACAACTTGTTTGTGGGAGATCCAGGAGCTGAGCTCTGACAGAGAGGTCCCTGAATTCGTGAGCATGCCCAGTGCACGATGTTGCCTGGAAACACTGCCATCCATTGTTCTGAGGTGAGGGGTGGGACCAATTATTTTTCCAGGAGCTGAGAACAGGCAGCCAGGCACTCTAAACTTATCACCCTCTGAGGATCCTTATCCTCAGGGCCATCCAGGTGGGGTGGGGGAGCCCTCGGCTCCAGGCCTCCTGTTGTCTCCTGTCTCAGCCTCACACCAACCCCAGCCGCTGGGCCCTCGGCTCAGCCGACTTGTCCCCGTTGATCAGTGGTGGGCTCCCCCTCCTCCCCAGCCAGCCTGCCTATCCTGGTCTCCTCATTTCAGTGCCCTCCCAGCCCCCCAGCTTATTTCCCTTCTTGCTTTGTCTTCTTGTCCTGTTTTTCTCACGATGTTCCTTTCTCCTGGTCTGTTCTTCCACAACCTCCCAGACTCAAATCATCCCGGCCTGAACTGGGTCTGGCATTGAGTAGATCTGTCCTTTCCAAAATGGTGTGAGTGTGCCCTCTCTTCAAGGTTTTCAGGGGACCTGGGGGATGTCCCCTTGCCCCAGGGTCTGTGTAGCTGGGACATCTGGACATCCACGTGCAAAAGAATAAAGCTGGACCCTTGCCTCACACCAGATACACAAATTAACTCAAAATGGGGCCCCATGGCCTAGTGGTTAAGTTTGGCATGCTCTGCTTTGGTGGCCCGGGTTCAGTTCCTGGGCACAGACCTACACCACTTGTTGGCAGCTGTGCTGTGGTGGCGACCCACATACAAAACAGAGGAAGATTGGCACAGATATTAGCTCAGGGCAAATCTTCCTCAGCAAAAAAAGAAAAAAATTAACTCAAAATGAATCAAACAGCTAAAACTATAAAATTCTTAGAAGAAAACATATGGGTAAATCTTCATAACCTTGAATTTGACAATGGTTTCTTAGAAATGACACTAAAAGCAGAAACAACAGAGGAAAAAATAGATAAACCGGACTTCACCAAAATTAAAAACTTTCGTGCATCAAAGGAACTATTAAGAGAGTGAAAGGACAGCTTGCAGAATGGGAGGAAATCTTTGCAAGTCATCCATCTAATCACGCTCTAGTTTCCCAAAGTCACAGGAGAAACGGGCTCTATCTGATTTTACTCAAAATTTTTTGGAGAAAACATTCTTTAAATGTTAAGACCTAATAGTAGACAATGTAAAATTTACACTGCTCTTCTTCCAGTGAGGGGCTTGGGTGGGAGAGCTTCCAAAACCTGCAGGGCCCTGTGTTTCAGAGGACCAAGAGGGTGGCTCGCCGGGCACGCTGGTGGGGAGACCACAGGCGAAGGCAGCCACCAGGAGGAAGCCTGGACCTGACTGGGCTGTAGGCCCTGGGAGGCAGAGACAGGGTCTGCCTGTCATGCCCATGTCCCTGGGTCTAGCACAGTGCCTGGCTCCTCGCTCACTGGATTAGGTCTAAGGATAGAAACCCATCTCACGGGGTGGTGCAAAATGGCAAACTCTTGGCTTATGCAACTGAAAAGTTCAGGGTAGCTGGCCTGAGTTTGGCTGTACCAGGGACAAAATATCAGTGGACTTTCTCCTTAGGCTCTCAATGGGGCTGCAGAAGGGCCACCAGCAGCTCCAGGGTGCTGTTTGCTTCTCCCAGCAACCCAGTGGGGAGAGAAGTTCTTTCTTCACAGGGGTGGCAAGAGTCCTGGGACAGGGTTTCACTGGACTGGGTTGGGTCACATGCCCAACCCTGGACCAATCACTGTACAAGGGCACAGAAGGCTCTGATTGGCCAGGCCTGGGTCACATGCCTCCTCCTGCTGGGTTCACCACAGGGAGAGAAAATCTATGAGAGGAGGGGAAATGGCAAGAGCAGAGGCTCCCGTTACAGTGCTCACTACACACGGGTAGAATTAAATATCTAGGCCTGGATGCTTTGCTCGGTGTGGAGGGGGCTTGAGGCCCAGCCGGGCAGCAGGGCGTGCATGGGGGGCTCGGTGTCCAGGGCAGTGTGGTAACCCAGGCCCGAGGGGCTGCCCAGGCTCAGGGCTCCGTGAGAAACGGGCAGCTCCTGTTTGTTTCAAACTCCCAGTGCCTCTCAGGCAACCTGGAAAAACACAATTCCCCAAGCAGGAAACCCGCCGCATATTCCAGCCCGGAGCCCAGAAAGCCAAACCCTGTGACAAATTTCAAAACAAAACTTGAAAAAGCAAACTCTCACAATAGAACGTTTAAAAAAAAAAAAAAACCAACCCTTTATTTTCCGTTTTTATTACATAAGTACTACACATTTATTGTAGAAAAAAATTTCAAAAGAGATAAGCAAGAAGAGAGAAAATTCCCCATAATCTCACCACCGGTGATGACCAATGTGAATATTTTACTGTAAATTTTGTCAGATTCTTCTCTATCGGTAAAAAATATTTTTTCTTACATAATGGAATTGTTGACATTATTGATAACTTGTTTTTTCACTTAGTAATGTGTTGTGAACGTTTTTACATGCCAATAAATATACATGTACAATGTTACTTAAAACACCTGCATAGTATTTAATGGCATTTAATAAATTCCCTGATGGGAATGTTTTCAGGGCCTCCTGTGCCTAAAAGATGCATCTCAGTGTGTCGGCCAATTATTCCACGGGCGAATGTTTAGAAAGGGAACAGCAGGTCCAAAGGGCTCGCTCCTTCAAGGCTCTGAGCACATGGCCAAGGCCACTCGGGGCAGTGGACAGGGAGACTCAGGCTGGCTCTCCACCAGCACAGCAGTGCCTGGGGGTCCACACCCACTGCGAGCAGCTTTACCCATCTTTTTAATCCCGCCAATCAGGTAGGTGAATGTTTGTATCTTGTTTGTCTGTCTTTTTTTTTTTTTCCCCATTTCTTTGCTTACTGGTACAGATTAACATTTATCATTTGCTTTTTAGGCGTTTGTATTTTTTCTTTGGGGAATAGTAGTTCCTGGCTCTTGCCCATTTTTCTGTTGGCGGGTTGATCTGTGTCTTATTGATTTGTAAGGGTTCCTATGGATTATGGAAAACAACCCTGTATTGTATATGTTGTGGCTATTTTTCCAGTTTTTCATTGATCTATACATCTATCTTTATCCCAGTATCAGGCTGTCTTGAAATTCTGTTGCCTTGTAGTAAGTTTCAAAATGCAGAGTGTGACTTCTCTGCTGTTGTTCTTTTTCAAGATGGTTTTGGCTATTTAGGGTCCCTTGTAATTTCATATGAGTTTTAGAATCAGCTTGACAATTCTTCAAAGAAGTAACATGGGAATCTGACAGGGACTGCACTGAATCTATCGATCAGTTTGGGGACTGTTGACATCTTAATAGCAATAGGTCTTCTGATCTATAAATACAGGGTATTTTTCAGTTTATTTAGGTCTTTAATTTATTTCAACATTTTGTCGTTTTCACACTATAAATTTTGCCTCCTTTTTTAAAAATTTACTCCTAAGTATTTTATTACTTTTGATGCTATTGCTACTGGAGTTGTTTTCTTAGTTTCATTTTTGGATCGTTCACTGAAAGTGTATAGAAACACAATTGATTTATACATATATTGATCTTGTATCCTGCAACCTTGCTGAATTATTAGTTCCAGTAATTTTTTAGTAGATTGCTTAGGATTTTTCATATACAAGATCACATGATCTGCACATAGAGAGAGAGTTTTACTTCTTCCTTTCCAATCTGGGAGCTTTTTATTTCCTTTTCTTGCCTAATTGCCCTGGCTAGAACCTCCAGTACCACGTTGAGTAGAAGTGGCAAGAGTGGACATCGTCGTGCTGTTCCTGACCTTAGGAGGAGAGCATCCAGTCTGTCACCAGTAAGTATGATGTTGGTGGGTTTTTCATAGATGCCTTTATCAGGTTGAGGAAGTTCTCTTTTATTCCTAGTTTGTTGAGTGTTTTTATAATGAAAGGGTGTTGGATTTTTTTCAAATGTTTTTTTCTGTGTCTTTTGAGATGATTCTGTGGTTTTTGTTGTTTATTCTTTTGATATGGTGTATAACATTAATTGATTTTTGGGTGTTAAACCATCCTTGCATTCTTGCGATAAATTCACTTGCTCATGTGTATAATTCTTGTTATATGATGTGGATTTGGTTTGCTAGCATTTTGTTTAGGATTTCTGTATCCATATTCAGAAGAAATTTTGGCCTATAGTTTTCTTGTGATGTCTTCACTGGTTTTGGTGTTGGGTAATACTGGACTCATAGAACGAGTTGGGAAATGTTCCCTCCTCTTCTATTTTTGGAAGAGTTTGTGAAGAACTCTTCAGTATTAATCATTCTTTAAATTTTAGTAGAATTCCCCAGGGGAGCCACCTGGTCCTGGTCCTGTCTTTGTGAGTAGTGTTTTGATTACTTCAATCTCTTTACTTGTTACAAATTTTCTATTTCTTCTTGAGTCAGTTTTGGTAGTTTGTATCTTTATAGGAATTTGTTCATTTCATCTACATTATCTAATTTATTGGCATACAATTGTTCATAGTATTCTTTTATAATTCTTTTTATTTCTGTAAGGTTCGTAGCAATGTTACCTCTTTCATTTCTGATTCTAGTAATTTGAGTATTCTCTGTTTTTTATTTTCTTGGTCAATCCAGCTAAACGTCTGTCAATTTTGTTGATCTTTTCAAAGAACCAGCATTTGGTTTCATTGATTTTCTCTGTTTTTCACTTATTTTCACTCTAATCTTTATTCTGCTTTCTTGAGGCTTAGTTTGCTCTTATTTTATCATTGTCTTAAGGTGGAAGTTTAGGTTATTGATTTGAGATCCTTCTTCTTTTCATGTAGGTATTTACAGCTTAAAATTCCCTCTAAACACCACTTTAGCTGCTCTTTGATATTTTGTTTCATTTCCATTTATTTTAATTTTCTAACTTTTTTCCCAATTTCATTTCATGATAGTTGGAGAATATATTTTGTATTACTTCTATCCTTTTAAATTTATTGAGGCTTGTTTTATGGCCTAGCATATGGTCTGTTCTGGAGATTGTTCCATGTGCACTTCAGAAAATGTATATCCTGCTGTTGTTGGGTGGAATATTCTATAAATGTTGAGTCAGGTTGGTTTATAATGTTGTTCAAGTCTTCAGTTTCCTTTTTGAACTTCTGCCTGGTTTTTCTATCCATTATTGAAAATGGAGTCAAAGTCTCCAACAATTATTGTTGAATTATCTATTTCTCCCTTCACTTTTGTCAGTTTTTGCTTTATGTATTTCAGTTTTCTATTATAGGTGCATATATGTTTATAATTGTTATATCTTCCTGATGAATTGAGCTTTTAGCATTATAAAATGTCCCTCTTTATCTCTAGTAGCATTTTTTGTTTTAAAGTTCATATTGTCTGATATTAGTATAGCCACTCCAGCCTTCTTGTGGTTGCTCTTTGCATGATGTATCTTTTTCAATCCCTTTACTATCAATCCATTAGTATCTTTAAATCTAAAATCTTTCTCCTATAGACAGCATATGGTTGGATCTTGTTTTTTATCCAGTCTGACAATCTCTCTTTTGATTGCATTGCTTGATCTGTTCACATTTAATGTTACTATTGATCTAGTTGGATTTATGTCTGCCATTTTATTTTTTGTTTTCCATACGTCTCATGTCTTCTTTGCTCCACTGTTACTCCTTCATTGTTTTCTTTTTCATTAAGTGAATATTTTTTAATAGCATTTAAATTTCTGTAATGATTTTTCACTATATATTGTTTGCATTATTTCCTTAGTTGTTGCTCTAGGGCTCACTACATATATCTTAACTTAGAATGAGTTTCAGATTTATACCAATTTTAATGCCAGTGAAATGTAGGAATATTACTCCTGTATGGCTGTATTCCCTTTCCCCTCTTTTTTTGCGGCATTGTTGTTATACATATTACATCTATAAATGTAACAGATTGTTATAATTATTATTTTACATGATTTTATGACTTTCAAGGAAGCTGGAAGAAGAAAGGAGAGCAAGTATATATTTATGGCTTTTGTTACATTAATCTTTCATTTATAATTTCTGGTTCTCTTCATTAGTTCCTGTGGATTTCAGTTACCATCTGAAGTCATTTCCTAAGCCCAGTACGACTTTGCTCCCACCCACCTCCTTTTCCTGTTACTGGCAATTACATTTCTATATGTCATAGGCTCCACAGTACATTATTACATATTGTTTTATACAATTGATTTTTAAATCAGTTAAGGAGAAAAAATATTCATTTTATATTGTCTTTTGTAATCGCATAGTTACGTTTACCAGTGCTCTTTGTCTTTTCATTCAGATTACTGTCTGGGGTCACTTGCTTTCAGTCTGAAGAACTTCCTTTAGTAAGTTCTTGTAAGGCAGGTCTGCTAGCAACAAAATTCTCTCAATTTTTATTCATCTGGGAATGTCTTTATTTTTGCCTTTATTTTTGCAAACCAGCTTTGTTGTATATAGGATTCTTGGCTGACAGTGTTTTATTCGAGTGCTTTGCATATGTTATCCCACTGCTGTCTGATCTCTATTGTTTCTGATGAGCAGTCAGCCATTAATCTTCTTGGGGTTACCTTGTAAGTGATGCATCATGTTTCTCTGCTGCTTTCAAGATTCTCTCCCTGTCTTTGACCTTCAGCACTTTTTCTGTGATGTGTCTGTTGTGGATCTCTTTGGGTTCATACTACTTGGACCTCACTGAGCTTCCTGGATGTGCAGATTGTTCTTCAATAAATTTGGGAAGTTTTCAGCCATTCTTTCGTTGAATATTTTTTCTGCCCCTTTCTCTCTCCTCTCCTTCTGGTACTCCCATCTCACGTATTTTAGTGCACTTCATGGTGTCCCACATTTCTCTAAGTCTCTGTTCATTTCCCTTTATTCTTTTTTCTCTCTGTTCTTCAAACTGCATAATCTCTATCAATCTATCTTCAAGTCCACTAATTCTTTCTTCTGCCAGGTCAAATCTGCTGTTCAGCCCTTCCAGTGAATTTTTCCTTTCAGCTCTTGTACTTATCAATTCCAGAATTTCTACTTGGTTCTTTTAAAATAATTTATATTTACTTACTTATTTGAGGAAGAGCAGCCCTGAGCTAACATCTGCTGCCAATCCTCCTCTTTTTTGCTGAGGAAGACTGGCCCAGAGCTAACATCCATCCCCATCTTCCTCTACTTTATATGTGGGACGCCTACCACAGCATGGCTTGATGAGCGGTGCCATGCCCACACCTGGGATCCGAATTGGCAAACCCTGGGCCGCCAAAGCAGAATGTGCACACTTAACTGCTGCACCACCGGGCCGGCCCCTATCTATTTATGGATATTCTCTATCTTTCACTGTTTTTACTGAATTTTAGTAGATTTTCTTGAATAAATGTTTCTGTATTTGCTATATATCCTTAGGATCTTTTCTACTGAGTTAAAATTTTTTTTTAATGATTTTTACCACTTTCACTGGGGAGTGGCTCCGTGGAGCTCCTCATTCTGTCATAACAGGAGAACTCTCCATAGGTATTTATCCGATCCTCCACTGAGGACATTTTTGTCTTTTTGGGTTTTGCCCTCACAAACAAGCTTCAGTGAACATTTTGAGACATATTTTGTGCATGTGCTAAGGCTCCTGGAGGATAAATTCCCGCGTATGAAACTGCTGGGTTATGGGTGAATGCACACGACATTCGAATGGATCCTGCCAAACAGTCCCCCAGAAAGGTTGCACCAGTTTGCACGCCCACCAGCAATGTGTGAGAGATCTGAGTATGGTAGAATTTTCTAGTTTTTGCCAATCCCATGGATAAAACAATTGTATTGACTTACATTTCAATTACAAATGAGATTGCACACCTTTTCACATGTTTATTGGCCAGTTATATTTCTTTCTCTGGAATTTAGATTGACGCAAAGTGTGAAGTGGGAATCAAACTTTATTGTTTTTCAAACACAATCCAACACGTTTACAAGCTTTCCTCCCCTTTGCCATAGTTCTAACTTGTACTGTCAATGTTGTCCATCTCTCTTTTATGGCTCCTACTTTTGCTATCATGCTAATTGTCATTGTCCCTGCTGGGCAGAGCTCCTTATGGCTGGCTATCCATGGGCCTCCCTTGGTCAGTTCTTATCAGAGACTGCCCTTGTTTAAGGAGCAGCACAGGGCCAGCTCCCTCAGCAGAGAGACAGAGATGGAATGGCTATTTACAGGGAGGATGGTGAACCTGTCAGCATTGTGACTGACATGTCTAGGATCCACATTTATCCACTTTTCTTTTTCTTTTTTCTAATTCATTGCTTTATTTTTACTTATTTATTTTTTTGGTGAGGGAGAATGGCCCTAAGCTAACACTTGTTGCCAATCTTCCTCTTTTTGCTCGAGGAAGACTGGCCCTGAGCTAACATCCGTGCCCATCTTCCTCTATTTTATATGTGGGATGCCTACCACAGCATGGCTTGCCAAGCAGTGCCATGTCCACCCCCAAGATCCAAACCAGCAAACCCTGGGTCGCTGAAGCAGAACGTGTGCACTTAACAACTGTGCTACTGGGCCAGCCCCTTGCGTAGGTTTATTTTCATTTCTGACCTCTTGACATGAATATTTAGTTCATTAATTTTGCTTTCTCTATATTAATAAAAATGCACCTATGATTTTCCTTGAATAAAACTTTGACCATCCCCCTACACACAATTTTTATATTTTTTCACTGTAATTAACTTCAAAATAGTGTCTCATTGCAGTTTTGATTCTCTTTTTCACCAAAGAATGACCTAGGATAGTTCCCTTCCCTTCCCTTTCCTTGTTCTGGTGGTTAGATTTCTAAACCTCTTGTTAATAACATCTGGTTTTATGGCATATAATTTCTGCTTAAATTTTTTATTGATTTCATATAACATAAAATTCATCATTTAAAAGTGAAACACAATTCAGTAGTTTTTGGTATATTCACCATATTGTGCAACCATCCCCACTATCTAATTTTAGAATATTTCCATCATTCAATTTCTGTTTCTAAAATATTTATTGAGAAATCCACTCCCATTAAGTAAAAAGGGGGACTCTCCCAGAAATGAAGCGAAGAACAATGGCTGGACTTCAAAGGAAAAAGAAAGTACCAGGAAGTGACTCAGGGGTTGTGAATCTCTTACTGTACCTCTCTCTTCTCATCTACTCCCATACCTACTCTCTAGACAGCTTCCTTTCCTTTGCTTGAACATGGCTTAACGTGACCACTAGCCCCAATTTTACATAACTCCGGGGTTTGCCACAGTCTTTGTGTCATAAAATCCAAATCTCCAAAAGGATCTGATTGCTCTAGCTTGGGTCAGGTGTTCACTCCTGGTCCAGTCACCTGGGTGGCCATAAGGGATGGTTACTTGCTCACTCCTCCAGCTGGGCTAGGAACGGAGTCAGGTTCCCTTAAAAAGATTATATGGGGGGCTGGCCCAGTGGTGTAGTAGTTAAGGTTTGTGCCCTCCACTTTCGCAGCCCAGGGTTCACAGGTTTGGATCCCAGGTACAGACCTAGCACCACTCATCAAGCCAAGTTGTGGAAGCATCTCACAAAAAATAGAGGAAGATTGGCACAGATGTCAGCTCAGCAACAATCTTCCTCAAGCAAATAGAGGGAGATTGGCAACAGATGTTAGTTCAGGGCCAATCTTACTCACCAAAAAAAAAAAAAAAAAAAAAGATTATATGGGGAGAAATGCAATGTCCAGTATATCTGATACAATGGCCTGACATAGGATCCATTTTTAGGACTCTTCCACAGGCACTGGAAAAGAAGGCCTTCCTTGTGGGTACAAAGTATGCACATACACTCACAAGCACAGATAATACACCCACACTTGCTTAAGAACAGATTAGATCAGCGTTATTAACTGCTGTAATTATCCCTTGTCGGGATAGATCGTGGGTGATTGTGTCGTGGTTCAGCCAGTCTGCGAGCGCCTGGAGTAGAGTTGTGTGGAGAGCGTCCCTGTAGGAACTGGCCACTCCCACTGCCCATCAGTCTGAGAAGAACTGGACCTGGGAGAGAAGGTGGGGCCTTGAAGCAGCGGCTGATGTGAAGTGCTGTGGACGGTGGGAAAGGCAATTCCTCCCCCTGTGAATCCTGGAGGGCATGCGGGAGCTGGAGGGCACTCCCGCCCAGTGGGCAGTCCCTGGACTGATGACAAGAGCCAGTCAGTCACCTGCGGCAGATTCGGCTGTGCTGTGACTCCTGCCTGTTCTGCCTCGGCCATCTGACAAGCCTTGATGAGCGTCCCAGCCCGGCGGCGGCTGTGTTGCGGGGAGTAAGGGAGAGGTCTGCGTCCACACTCAGCCTGAAGGGCGAAGGGAGCACGGGGCCGCCCAGCCAGCGCGACATGGCTGCAGGGACTCCCGAGGTATCCCCACCAGAAGAGGACCCTGAGGGACGGGAGGCGGGCCTGTGCGGGTCCACTGCCCCTCTTCCCGGGAGATTCTCCCTCCACGGCGGGTCTCAGAGAAGAGGAGCTTTGTCCTGAAGGCTTCCTTACAACGCTGCTGTTTGTTTTCTCAAATAACCTGTCGTCACTGAGAAAGATGTCACCTCCCATTACTATTGAGTTTGCCCAATTCTCCACATATTTCTAGCAATTTTTGCTTTATGTAATTTCTTGTGAGATTTGGTAAAGAAAGGTATTATCTTTTTAAATTGCAAATTACACTCTTTATCCACAGAAAATGTCGATACATAAAACGACTTTTGGTCCAGTTTAATTTGGTCTTGAATGACATTGCCTAACACGGAATGACCCTGATTTTCTGTTGCATCTGCTTGGTATGCTTGTGCTCATTTTATCCCATTTAACCTTTGTGCTTTTCAATTGCTTGTTTCTGGTGTTTCTCTCCACTTTCGTATGGCAAATTTCTACGCTCGCTAATGGTCAAGCTGCCGGCCACCGTCTGGGGCACCTGGCCTGGCAGGGCAGTGGAGTGGTCGAGTGGAGGTGACTCACAGCAGTGCGTGGGGACCTCCCAGGCACATCTTCCGCCCCGTTGTCACGGACGTTGTGTTGCCCAGCAGTTCTGGGATGTCCACCTGCCGACTCATGGGTCTCCCAAGTAGCTTTTCAAACATTCAGCTAAATCACGGCTGGAAAACATCGTTAACCACCTGGGGAACTGTCACAGGACGTCACAGTGAGGGGCTCTCTCCACCGGGGAGTCAGCGGTGGCCAGCAGTGGGGGTGAAAAGGAGAAGAGAGCGGTCACCTGGTTCTTCACCTTCACCTTCGAGAAAGCCCGGGAGGGCGGGGGAGGACTGGGGATGGTGGATGGGGACAGACAGACAGACTGACCTGACATCTTGAGCCCCTGGAATCCAGCTTTGCCTGGAGCCACATGCAACTCTTGGGCCTTTCGGGTTTGCAAGTCAGTAAACTCTCGTTTTACATTGTTAGTTTGCAGTGGGTTTAACCCGCCTCTGAAGAAGGGCGGTGAAGCCGGGGCCGCGCCGTCAAAGTCAGTCTGAAACGTCACGGAGCAGCGCAGGCAAAGCTCGGAAGGCGACAATCCCTGCAAAGAAAGACAACTGGTAATGGCTGCAGCTTCACGCCATCTGCGGCTTGCCTGGACACTGTCGGGGACCTTTTGTATTTATTCCAGGAATTCTTACATATTTACTGTTTCATATTAATGGGATGAGACGAAGATTTTTCTCAACCTATTGGAGCGAAATTGTTGCCGAAATCCGGGTCAGCAATGCTTTCAGCCGTACGAGGCCACCCAAAGACAAACGCATTCTCTCTCGCACACAAATACGCCTGCAGGGTGGTCAGCGCAGGCTGGCTCAGCGCGCTAACGACGCCACTAAGGAGGCGGGCGGCCCTGGGCGCCCACAGCCTCGTGTGTCCCCGACGCTGGCCGGGCGCGCCCTCCGCGCACAGGGCACGAGCAGGGCCGCGAAACCCCTCCCCGGGCCTCCCGGAACGGCGTCCCACGGGCCCCCTGGCCGCAGGAGCGGCAGGCAAAGCGGGCATTCGGCGCGTAGAAGGGACGCGACCGAGAGGTCACGCCCTTCCTCAGCAGGTGGTGGGAGGTCCGACCTTTCTTGACGTGAAAGCATCTCCAGTCCCATCGGCGAGAACTGGGCTCTGCGAGCAGGGAAGGAGCGGGAGGAAGCGGCCGTGGGGAGCGAGCACGTGCCGCGGAGGGCGCGCCGGGCCGGGCCGGCGACGGGAGAGCGGGCCGCCCAGCCCTGCCGCCGCGGCCTGTGCGCGCCCCGCCGGCCCCTCGCGGCCCCGCGCTCCTCAGCAGGCGAGGCGGCTGGGCTGGCGCTCGGCCCCGGCGGGCGCGTGGCGACTCCCGGCAGGCGACCTTCGCCGCTCCGCTCGCGCCTTCGAGCCCGGCGGCCCGTGTGCGCAGGCGCCGCGGGGAAGCGGGGCTGGGGGCCCGAGGGGGACTTGGGGCCCGCGGGGGCCCTGGGGCCCCGGTGCTGCGGGCCTCACGCTGAAGCGGCCTCTGCCCCGGGTCGTCGGAGGGCAGGCTGGGCGCTCGGGAGGGCGTGTCGGGTGCCGCCAGGCGGGACGCGCGGGCCTGGAAGGCTGGAGGAGCCGGCGCACAGGAGGCAGCCCTCGGCGCCAGGGCCGAGCGGGACGGGCGAACGGAGCCGCGGGCGAGGAGCCGCGAGGAGGAGGCCGACGGCAGGGACAGGCGGGCGTCAGCCCTGCGTTCCGTCGGGAGCAGGGCCCAGAGCAGCAAGGAGGACGCCGGGCCCTGGACGGGGCCCTTGCCGGCCTCCGCCCGCCGGCTGCACGCAGTGTCACCAGAGGCGAAGGCTGGGCGGCGCGGCCGGGGGAGCCGACCCGGGGACAGCAGGGCTGTGTGCGGGCGTCTGAGGGGCTGCGCGGAAGGGACGGGCCGGGGGAGCCCCGAGGCCCGGGGACGGCGGCCAGGGCGCCCCTGCAGGGCCGCAGTGCGGGCTGGGGCGAGCGGGGGCGCTGGGAACCTTCCTCATTCCTTTCGGCCTAAGGCCTCGAGCTTCTAGAAATCCCAACAGTTGGGGCCTGGTAGAGACTCCGAGTTTAATCCTCACAAGAGAGACAGAAGGAGGGGAAGGAGGGGGAAAAAAGGACACACACAATTGTACTTTTTTATATAGAATTTGTACAATATATTTCTCTTCATTTGCATATTTTACCCACAACTTAACATCCTTTTTACAGGCTGAACTCACTCAGCTAATATAATCAAAATTCTTTCAACCAAATAAGAAAAATTCAAAATCGTAAACCCGTAAGAAAACAAATTAAAAACGATGATGAAAATAAGTCACTCCTCTCATTAGGAACAGTGTCTGTTTGTACAATATATATGATTTGAACAGAATTTCTTTAGAGATTAGGCACATGTTTCCACGACACCTTTATTCCGCCAGTTTTATCTCGCTCCAGGCAGTCCTGCCTCCTAGGAAGGAGGAAGCGTGTTGGTCTTGATGGAATCGCTCCTTCGCTGCCGCCGCCCAGCTGGGCACGGGGAGCGCGGCGGCCACCGGCCCGGGAAGGGCTCGGCAGCGCCCCCCGGTGGCTGGAAGCAGAGGCGGCGGGAGGCAGGGCCGCCCCGCGCGTGAGGGGAGACTTAGGCTCGTTCTATGCAAACGGAAGTACGGAGAGCCCGGCAGAGCAAGGGCGGCGGGAGAGAAAAGCTATGAGGAGTCCAGCGTTTATTTACAGTTTATCTTCTGATGGGAGCATGGGGAGCAGAGAGGGCGGCGACCGCCGTGAAGGGGCGAGACCTGCTTTACTCAGTCAGCCCGAGGGACGGAGGGTGTGGGTGGCACGTGAGCTGAGCAGTGAGCTGCACCGTCTCGTCTGTCTTCCAGGCAGACGGTGAGAGTCGGAGCCCCGGGTGGGGACTTCTCGAAAACACTGACACGTTCTCTGGTTTCCCTCCTCACTGCCAGACCTGCTTGGTCTGCGTGGTACAGAACACCGGGCCTCCTCTAGGGATGCAGGCAGAGCAAGACATGAGACGGGCTGTCTGCCAAGCCGGCAGCGCAGTTTACTTGCATCCCACACCATGGGAGGCCAGGCCCTGGCCTTGCTGACCACGTCGGGGCGATGGGCCTTAGGTCACCCAGTTTCAGGCCCTGCCCCCATTTGTGTGTCGCCCTTGAATTCTCCCTTCCATGATGGCTCCACACGCAGCTTGCGGCTTGGCTGAGAGTCTAAATCTAGGGCTGCAGAAGGTCGAAGGGCAAAGTGCTCCAGCAGTCAGATCCTCCTGGGACCTGCAGTCCTGGCCCTTTCAATCCGGACCCCTGCAGACCCCGCAGAGGGGCTTCAAAGGCCATGGCAGTGCTGACCTGCACAGCTTGGCCTTGACTGTGACTATGAGCCTCCCTCGGGTCTGGCCTTGTGTGGTGGTACATGCTCGGCCAACACCACCCTTCAATGGCAGTGGCCTCAGGCGTTCTTCATGCTGATCAGTCACGCTGAGGTGTGTACACAGCCCAGAGGCCAACCCAGCTTCTCATTCCAAAGCGTGGCTTTGGAAAGAGAATGAGTCAGCACTTCAAGGCAAGACTACAACCACAAAAAGAAAAATGGAAAACAGCATTGATTACAATGAATGTAGTTATTGCCAGACAAGTGACATTCAGATAGCCAGGCAGAGGTGGATGGGATGGATTACCATGACCATGGAGCAAAAATAAAATCCTCATGTGTTTCTCTGTTTTGTTTTTTTACTCCTCTGATAACACTTCCGGGCCTTAGGTACAGAAGCTAGAGTACTCTTCAGGTTCTGCTACTTTCACACAAACCGGTTTGTCCCCCCGAATCACTGTTCCACTGGTCATTCCTCTCACGGAAGTCAGCGTGGTTCTGTTCTAAAAATGTGAGGGGGAAACTGAAATATGTTAAAACAACACTAACTAGAAAAACGCGGACGTGCTGGGGTCAGTGCATGCGCAGACACTCCCGGGAGGCCTGCTGGCTGTTCCCAAGGGCACTTGTTCTCATCAGGATTTCTCTGGGACAGCGGTGGCTGTGCAGGGAGCCAGCGCACCACCTGGTCCTATACTGAACGCTTGGGGACCAGGTGGCGGCCAGGAGGGGCTCTCCCTGGTTTTGGTTTGGATTGCCCAGTCTCAAGAAGCAGAAGCGGAAGAGGCGCGCCCAGGCCAGGCTGCTGCTGGAGGTCTCGCTGAGGACGGCAGCTCTGGGCAGACTGTCTTCACCTGAGGGCAAGTGCGGGCGGCTCCAGCTCAACCAAGATGGCACCCTTTCCAGAGAGGCTGCTTCAGGTCTTCCTGGGGCTGTGGCTTCCGCAGGGACAGACCCTGGAGACGGCTGGTCTCTGGACAACCTTCTCAGGCCTCCTGCCTGCCCTTTCTGAATGGGTCTGCACTGCTCTGCTTATTCTCACATGCTCAGTATGTGGGGTCTAGCCTGTGACACAGAAGTTCTTGGAGACATGGCTGCTTGGCATTTTAATTGGAGTGGAAATGGGAGCTCAAGGAGAGCTGGGCGCTGACGCCACAGGAATTTTCCAGAATGAGTTTAAATATCTGCCCTAAAATCCCTGTGGGCAGAGTAGCTAGTTCCATGCACGCCATACCAAGGACTAACACTCCACATTCCAGAGGCGGGTTGCCTTGTTTGGGTAGTTGATGGCCAGGCTGATAGCAGCAATGTTCTGCAGAGCCTGTGGAGGAAGAAAGAGTCATTGCTAATGTCAAGAACCGTTCACTTGCTTGTTCATTAAGTGCTGACTCAACGAGACCCTCAGCTGAGCACCTGAAGGGGGCAGGCGGGAGGCAGACATGAGCCAGATGTGGTTACCCTCACCTGGAGCACCACAGTCTAGAGCGAGAGACAAAAGCTGGAGACCACAGGAAAACTCCAAACGGAAGGGAGAAATCATCACCACCCTGAGAGAGGGGCGGGTGCAATGCTGGGGGGCTCTGTGGACGCAGGACACCACTGCCAGGGGTCTGGGAGAGCTCTTCAAGGAAAGGGAACAGCACAAAGGTGCAGAAGGAAAAAACCAGCAGTGCTGGGGAGCCAGGGAGCAATGCTGGGGAGGTGCTGGGAAGGCGGAGGCCCTGAAAGTGGGCTGAGGCTGGCCTTTAAGCTAAGGGCAGGAGGAATGGAGGGCGGCTGGGGAAGTGGTAGGCAGGGAGAAGAGGCAGAGCCCAGGTCCAACAAACTGGACGGGCTGTGGGGAGGCTCAGAATGAGGGTGAGGAGACTGGACACGGGGACGGGCAAGAGGGAGGAGCCCACAGGAATATGTACCGTTGAGCTTTTGGTGCCAAAATGGTCAAATCTCAAAATTCTATTGTTGTCATGAAACCAGGGGTGGTGGACTGCAGTGCTGGTAGCTATCTGTTAGGAGGGGAGGAGTTTTTACTCTGCCTCCAGGTCTTGGGAGAATTCACACAAATCTGCGGCAGCTGAAGGGGGGACTCCCGCCTCTAAGCAGGCACTCCGACCTTTTCTTGCAGGGGGGCTGTATGTTCACTGAGAAAACTTGCCAGGAACAGAGTGCGAGGCTCTGGCTGGGGGTCCCAGCTCGATGCCCACTCGACTGTGACCCTGGGCAAACCTCTCCCTTCTCTGAGCCTCAGGGTCCCCATCTGTCCACTGTGGGGTTGGACCACATGCTCTGTGATATCCAAGGAGCCTGTGAGTCTGAGGTTCTCACAATGTAGTCTGGGGCCTGGGGGCTCCCGAGACCCTTTCAGGGACTCTGCAAGATAACAACTACTTTCACAATGATACTAAGACATTCTTTTGCCCTTTTCACTTTCATCCTCTCTTGAGTGCACAGTGGAGTTTTCCAGAGGCTAATGTATGATAATATAACAACGGAATGCAGAAGCAGACATGTGAATCCAGCTGTCTTCCATTAAGGCAGACAGTAAAGAGATCTGCACAAACAGAACACAACGCCACCCTTCTCAATAATTATTTCATTTTGAAAAATACAGTTGTTTGTCACAAAACATGTTATTGATGTTAACACAGAATGGGTTTATTTTTTAAAATGAATTGAAAAGTAAATGTTTAAAATTTTTGTTTTAATTTCTAAATTTGACATCTAATTTCTAATGGTACATATCACTCTATATAAGGCACATAAACAAAAGCTTTTTGGGATCCTCAGTAATTTAAAAGTATAAAGACAGGTCCTGAGACCAAACAGCTGTCATAAGATGAGTTCTCCTACCAGGGAAGCAAGTTACATCCAAAAATATCTGAAACCTAACTCTGTGGAAACTTCAGGGATCAGCCAAACTGTAAATTTAAGGCATTGGTTGTTTTGGTTTAAAACACACAAATTCTTGCTAGTGTCTTCTGACCCCACAGTTTAATATGAATGACACTGACAAATGGGGCTTGATGGCTCTCAGACACCAGAAGGAAGTGGCTGAATTGGAACAGAGCTCTGTGTAAACCCCGGGTGGATTCTATACAGAGGCTCTTTGTCCTGGCCACAGTGATGGGGACAGCCAGCCGGCGGGGGGCAGCCGCAGCGGCCAGCTCCTTGGGGGAGAGAGTACCTGTGCTGTGCAGCGGAGAAGGTGGTCGTCGGTGGTCAGGGCCAGCAGGTAGTCCTGCAGCAGGCCGAGCTCCTGTGGGGAGAGTAGGGGCATGCTTTAACAGACCACCAGCCCGAGGACAGTCACCCGCAGCCACAGAAGCCTCCAGGGGCAGTTGGTGCTCGCTCCCCGGAGCACCTCACAGCACCACCTCACCCGAGAGCCATGAAAGGAGCTCCAGGGGGGCTCTGCCCCGACTTACCCACCATGTCAGCAGGCAGGGGACCCCCTCCTTGAGTCAGTTTCCTCACGAACCAAATAAGGGAGATAAACTAAAGAACTCTGAAAGGCCCTTTCATCTCTCCCACTCAATGAGTCTATTGTGCTGAGGGGAGGGAAAAAAGAGGAGGAAGAAGAAAGAAACCTACCTGTTTCATTTTCCAAAACTCACTGTGGTCAAGGACTGACCCAAGGCAGTGTTTTTCCCCCTTTAGCTTTAGGCCTAAATTAGCTATCCCGGTGCTGACCCGAGGGCTTCCCGGGGCTGGGGGACTGAGGACCTCAGACCTGAGGCCGCACCTGCCTCGCTGTGCAGGTCTGCTGAGACCCAACGACACTCCAGCGCTCAGGCTGGGCTGTGGTCCAACCCTGACCTTTGGCCTGTGCCTCCTGCCCGCAACCCCGGGGAGAGGCAGGCAGGGCCCTCACCTGGGCTCGGTTCTCGGTGACGAAGAAGAGCTCGGTGAGGGCACGGTGCAAGGGGAGCAGGATGACAGGCTGCGTCACGTCCTCGGAGAGGCTGTACTCCATGTGGGTGAAGAGCTGCCACAGGGGCTTCAACAGCGCAAGGTCACAGAGCTCGCTGCGGAGGAGGGGCAGGGGTCATTTACAGATTGTGAGAAGCCGGCTGATGGGACCTGCCACTCTGACTCTCCCTCCACTATACCTAGTAAAGTCATTACAAGATATCCCACTCACCCGCCCCCAAAGCAGCCCAAATATTCACCAACCGAAAATAAGGAAAGGGGCAGAACCTAAACTTCACCACAGGACTCCGAGGAAACAGGAGATCCCGAAGCATATCCACATAAATCAACTGTGCATCTTTAAAGATGGTTGTTATGAAGAACTTCCGATGACAGCGGAAAAATCTCAAGATAAATGTTAAGTGGAAAAAAGCAAGATATCAAACTGCATATACAAAATAAAATTTAAACGTTAAAAAAACCTGCATATGCAGTATTGTGTAACCATATTAAAAACAACAGTAAACAGGGGCTGGCCCCGTGGCCAAGTGGTTAAGTCCGCGTGCTCTGCTGCAGGCAGCTCAGTGTTTCCTCAGTTCGAATCCTGGGCACGGACATGGCACCACTCATCAAGCCATGCTGAGGCAGCATCCCACATGCCACAACTAGAAGGACCCACAACTAAGAATATACAACTATGTACCGGGGGGCTTTGGGGAGAAAAAGGAAAAAAAAAAAAAAAAAAAACAACAGTAAACAAACATATCAAAAAATGTTTATCAGTAGTTATCCCTGTCAGTTTTCTAGATTTTCTACAATGTTCATTGCTTTAATAATCAGGAAAAAAAAAGATTTAACAGACAATGATGACAACCATTATTATGATCTTACACTCATAAAACACAAGAAATATGCTTTTATGGTTGCTTAGGCCAGAAATCTTTCTAAGTAAAGCAGAATCCTTTCCAATTAAACAGACCCCTGTTGATTGCACTGAGTTTTTCTTTTCTTTTCTTTTTTTTTGTTGAGGAAGATTAGCCCTGAGCTAACACCTGTGCCAATCTTCCTCCACTTTATATGTGGGTCACCACTACCGTATGGCTGATGAGTGGTGCAGGTCCGAGCCCAGAATCTGAACTCGCAAGCCCTGGCCACTCAAGTGGCGTGTGCCAAACTTGACTACTATGCCATAAGGCTGGCCCCAATACTGATGTTTTTTTACTTAGAGGGAGGTTGTGTTCTAATTCCAGTTCAACATCCTTCAGAGAAAAATTATGAAATAAATAATATTCTGGGATAAATACATGGTTTTTATACATTTATAAACTTAAATTTTGTTTTTTCTCTTTAATATGACCTTAAATCTTGGAGCTAATCACTTTCTCCCAGAGGACTAAGTCTTCATGAAGTAAACCAGTGGGAAAATTTGGTTTGATTTAGAGGCAGCTTCACAGCTGAGTTTCAGGAAAGCACTTAAGAGTGTGGAGTAAAATGCACCTGCATGGCTGGTGCCTGTGGCAGTTCTCCCACCTGCCACCCTTCCCCTGGGCTTGCTTTTCCCCTCTGCTCCCTCCAGTCTGGCCTCTGGGTGAAGTCCACCAACTCGGCACTCTCCAGGCTCTCCACGGTAAGGAAGTGTGGAACAGCCAGGGGCAAGGAATGCTGGGAGCTTCTTCCAGGCTCGGGGACCAAAGGGGTGCAGGAGTGTCCCCACTGGAAGGAAGGCTAGAGATGGCCAGCAAATGGCAGGAGCGCATTCACTTTGCAGCCAGGAAGGGCATTCCAGCCTGAAGACAGCAGAGATGTGACATGTTTCATACACATCACTCAACCAGAAAGTGCTCCCTGGAGGCCACTCTCACAAGAACAGAGCTAAGCCCCGTGGGCTAAGTGATCCCTGATGTTTGTGTATGAGGAGAGGGTAGTAAGAGCAATCACACCCACCTTTCCCTCTCTCTCTCCCTTCTGCCAGCCCATGGACTGACTACACAAACCATCATTTCTTTTCCCTGACTTGGAAAGTCCTTTATTTTTTAAATAACCGCTCCATATTATATGGGAAGACAACCTGTTACTGTACTTTGAATATCATCACTCCACTCTGATGAGCATTCTGTGTGTCAGTGTGCCTTAAAAATGCCAAAAAGAAGGGCAATGACCTCCTAACAGGTGGGGGGGGTCCAAGCAAGGAAGGTGGGATGAGCGTATGGATGGTTAGTGTGGCACAATCACCAACCATTTCCTTCTGAGATGGGAATAAGACAATTATGTTTGCAATCCCCACATCTATTCAACACTCTATTGGAGGTCCTGGCTAGTGCAAAAAGGCACTAACAGTTTCTAAGGATTGAGAGGAAGAAATGAAAGATTATTTGTGTGCTGAATAATCTACAAATATAATTTTAGAACTAACAAATTTAGCAAGGTCACTGGATATAAGCATAATATACAAAAGCTAATTATATATCAGCAAAAACAATTAAAAATAAAAGTTTTAAAATACCAATTACAGTAGCATCAAAACATTAAATGCCTAGGAATAAATCTAACAAAATGTTGTGTAAGTCCTCCACGTAGAAAACTATAAAACATTACTAAGATCTAAATAATGGGGGATTATGGATTAGAGGAGTCAATATATAACAGTTGTGGATTAGAGGATTCAATGTTCAAAGGACCATGATTCTTCTCAAATTGATCTAAAGAGTCAATAAAAATCTCATCAGGTGAGAGGGGTGTGTGTGCACGTGTGTATAGAAATAAACAAACTAACCAGACACAAGATAAGGATGTCCACTCTTGCCACTTCTATTTAACACAGTACTGGAAGTCCTAGCCAGAGCAATCAGGCAAGAAAAAGAAATAAAAGGCAGCTAAACTGGAAAGGAAGAAGTAAATCTGTCTCTGTTTGCAGATGACATGATATTATACATAGAAACTCTAAAGACTCCACCAAAAACTGTTAGAATAGAATTCAGCAAAGGGACAGGATACAAAATCAATACAGAAAAATCAGTTGCATTTCTATACACTAATAATTCACTACTGAAAAGAGAAATTAAGAAAACAATTCCATTTATGATAGGATCAAAAAGAATAAAATAGGAATAGCTTTAGCAAAGGAGGTGAAAGATCTGTACATTGAAAACTATAAAACACTGAAAAAGAAATTGAAGAAGACACAAATAAATGGAATGATATTCCATGTTCATAGATTGGAAGAATTAATATTGTCAAAATGTTCATACTATCCACAGTGATCTACAGATTCAACGTCATCCCTATCAAAATTCCAATGGCATTCTCCACAGAAATGGAAAAGACAATCCTAAAATTCATATGGAACTACAAAAGACCCTGAATAGCCAAAGCAATCTAGAGAAAGAAGAACAAAGCTGAAGGCAACACACTTCCTGATTTTAAATTACATTACAAAGCTGCAGTAATCAAACAGTACGGCAGTGGCATAAAAACGGACATGTAGATCAATGGAACAGAAAAGAGAGCCCAGAAATAAACCCACACATATATAGCCAATTAATTTTCCACAAAGTCTCTAAGAATGTGCAATGAGAAAAGGATAGTCTCTTTAATAAATGGTGCTGGGAAAACTGGATATCCACATGCAAAAGAATGAAACTGAAACCCTAACTTACAGCACTCACAAAAAACCACCTCAAAACGGATGAAAGACTTAAATATAAGACCTGGAACTGTCAAACTCCCAGAAGAAAACACAGAGGGTAAGTTCCTTGACACTGGTCTTGGTAAGGATTCTTTGGATTTGACACCAAAAGCAAAAATAAACAAGTGGGATGACAAACCAAAAAGCTTCTGCACAGCAAAGGAAATCATCAACAAAATGAAAGGGCAACCTGTGGAATGGCAGAAAATATTTGCAACCATATATCTGATAAGAGTTAATATCCAAAACATACAAGAAACTCATACAACTCAATAGCAAAAAAATAAGCCAATTAAAAAATAGGCAAGCATAAAAAAAGACAAAATCATCCTATTCACAACATGGATGGACCTTGAGGGTATTATGTTAAGTGAAATAAGCCAGACAGAGAAAGACAAACACCGTATGATTTCACTCGTATGTGGGAGGTAAACTATTACATGGACAAAGAGAATAGATTAATGGTTACCGGAGGAGAAGGAGGTTGGGGGGTGGGCATAAGGGGTGAAGGTGCACATTTATGTGGTGGCTGACAAATAATAACCTACAGCTGAAATTCCACGATGTTATAAACTATTAGGGCTCAATAAAATAAAATAAAATAAAATGGGCAAAGGACCTGAACAGATATTTTTCCAAAGAAGACATACAAACGGCCAACAGGTATATGAAAAGGTGGTCAACATCGCTAATCATCAGGGAACTGCAAATCAAAACCACAATGAGATATCACCTCACATCTGTTAGGATGGCTATTATCAAAAAAATGAGAGACAACAAATATAGATGGACCTGGGGGTATTATGTTAAGCGAAGTAAGCCAGACTGAGAAAGACAAACACCATATGACTTCACTCATATGTGGAAGATAAACACATGGACAAAGAGAACAGCTCAGTGGTTACCAGGGGAAAGGGGGGTGGGGGGTGGGCACAGGGGGTGAAGGGGAGCACTTATATGGGTACAGACAAGAAATAATGTACAACTGAAACTTCACAATGATGTAAACTATTATGAACTCAACTAAAAAAAAGCTTGAAGATAAAAAAAAGACAAGAGATAACAAATGCTGGCAAGGATGTGGAGAAAGGAGAGAACCTTGTGCACTACTGGTGGGAATGTAAATTGGTGCAGCCACTATGGAAAACAGTATGGAAGTTCCTCAAGAAATTAAAAATAGAACTACCATATGACCCAGCTATCTCACTTCTGGGTCTATGTCCAAAAGGAAACTAAATCACTATCTCAAAGAGATGTCTGCATTCCCATGTTCATTGCAGGCAAGAAACGGAAACAACCTAAGTGTCAGTCATATACAATGGAATATTATTCAGTCACGAGAAAGAAGGAAATCTTGCCATTTCTGACAACGTGGATGAACCTGGAGGGCATTATGCCAAGTGAAATATGCTAGGCAGAGAAAGACAAATACAGCACGGTATCACTTATATGTGGAATCTAAAAAAAGAGTCAAACTCATAGAAATAGAGAGTTGAATGGTGGTTGCCAGGGGCCGGGGATAGGGGAAATGGGGAGAGGTTGGTAAAGGGTACAAACTTTCATTTATAAGATGAATAAGGTCTGAGGATCTAATATAGAACATGGCGACTACAGCTGATAATACTTCATTGTATAATTGAAATTTGCTTCGAGAGTAGAACTTAAGTGTTGTCATACATGCATAAAAAGTATGTGAGGTAATGGACGTGTTAATTAACTAGATTGTGGGAATCTTCACAATGTATACATTTATCAAATCATCACATTCTACACTTTATGTTACAATTTTATTTGTCAATCATATCTCAATAAAGCTGGAAAAAAATAAACAAATCAATTCTAAAATTTATATGGACAAGCAAAGTCAAAAATAGCCAAGATAACCTTGAAGATAAAGAATTAAGCTGAAGGATTGGTACTAGTAGATATATAAAGCTACAATATTTAAGACAGTGTGGTACTAGTACAAGAATAACCAAAAAGATCAATAGGACAAAAGAGACCAGAAAGAGATCCACGCTTATATACACGGACACCTTCTTTGTGACAAAGACAGCACTGGACAACGAAAAAGGGGCCTTTAGAGTCAAGTGGAGACTCGTGTGGCAAGAAACTAATCTTAACCCCTACACTTCCTATCATGCACTAAAATTCGTCCCATGTGGACTGTAGACGTAAATGTGAAAGAAAAAACAATTAAGATTCTAGCAGATAACAGAGGAAATATCCTCATGACCTCAAAGGCAAGTAAGGCAAAAACTTCCTAAACAGGACAAGAAAAGCACTACCACAAAGGAAATGACCGATGACCTGGCAGACACCAAAATTAGAAACTTCTTTTCATCAAAGACACCACTAAGAGAGTGAAAAGGCAAGCCACAGAGTTGGGGAAGACATTCGCGATACAAATACCCAGCAAAAGACTCGCGTCCAGAAGGCAGCTTACCTGTGGGTGCAGCACCGCACCATCCGCAGAAGCAGGTGGATGGCTTTTAACCGCTGATGACCAGTCTGGCGACAGGCTACACCTACCAGCCATTCCCAAATTTTGGCCAACGGGAGGTGTGGCACAACTCTTTCTTCTGACAGCATCTGCTTCAAAATCTCGAATCCTGGCCAATCCCCACAAAACACAGATATCTTAAAAATATAATCTGCTCAAGTTTTAATAAATAGGATGAAACAACTGTGATCATTTACATTTTGCCTGAAATTATGCCTTTTGTAAAAGCAACATATGAACATTTTCAGTTCCTCCTTTCTGCAAAATGCCCCAGCAAATTCTAAGAGACAGCATCTTTTTTGGATCCTGACAGATGGCTTTTCTATCTGGCTGTTCAAGTTTACAACTAGCCAACGACAGCATATTTAAGAGTGACATGTGTGGGGTTTGTGAGACAAATTTGTGGAAGTCTTAAAGAAAGTATCAGCTTTGATTTTAACAAAGGTCAGTGATGTAATGGCACCTCCACCCACAGAGTACCCCTGGCAGGGAGGTCATGCGAACGGCAAGACCAGGGCGCGCACCTGTCTGGAAGCGCCCCAGGTGTCCGGCCGTCACAGTGAATCTGTAGCCCCACTCGGTGTTGCTCATGTCGGAGGTGAATCGGTAATACAGAGTGTCTCCTGGGTCACACAAGAATCAGAAACAGGTCAGGACATTGCAGCGAGAGGGAATGGCAAGTTGAGGTGCTTCTGATGAAATACATTAAACCCGGTTTTAAATCCTCCAACAATGTCCCTTCTCAGTATTAGAGTCTACATAACCAAGTACTTATTTGCTACCTGGAAGCTCAAAATCTTTCCATTTCTGCTGAGACCCACTGAAATTGTGCCGATCCTGCTGGAAGTCGCTGCTGCTGGACATGGCTAATTCGTCACAGCCTTCCTCTGTATTGCACTGCGAATCGAATTTGATTGAGAGGTAGATTGCACCCGGAATGTGAACTTTATCCTAGGGAGGGAAGCAGAGGACACTTCTCTCGTTACTGTTCACCGGGTAGTGGCTGAGGGCTTGCCTCACGCCTAGTCCTGCAGTTGAGACTGGGGATGTGAGAACGAGTAAGTGACGGCCCTGACCCCCAGGATCTCCCCCTCCAGCAGGGACGGGGAGCACGCAGACAGGCTGCAAACACGGTAGGAAAGACACTGCAGACGGGCACAGCGGGGCAGGCTTCACTTGAGCAGGAGGGGAGGGCGGGAGATTCCCAGTAAAGGGATGCTCAGGTCATTGTGAAGAAAGACAAGGACGGAGCAGCCTGTCAGGGAGGAAGGAACGGTCAGAGGCAAGGTGAGAGGGGCATGGGAGTCATGCAGGGTGCGTTTCAGGTAAAGGGAACAGTAGTGGAAAGTGCCACGCTCAGGGAATGGTAAGGAGCTTGATGTGTCTGTGGTAAAGGTGTGCACATATGCTAGGGAGGTGGGGACAGGGGTGATATGTGACCCTGGAGAGGCTGTCAGGGACAGATAGTGAATGCCTCATGTGCTAAAATGAGGTGTTTAGACTTTGGACAGCAGGGGGAGCCCTGGAAAAGCTGTAAGCAGGAGAAAGCCTTGGTTCAGTTTGTGCTGTGCAAGGATCGCTCGGACAGCTGGCGGCAGGAGGCCAGGGCTGGGGCAAGGCTAGCAGTGGGGACTAGAAAGGAGCAGCTAGAGGAACCCAGAGAAAGACAGGAGAGTCTGGCGGTGGTAGAGAAGACGAGGTGACCTCCTTTGAGGTAGAACTGGAAGCTCACTAGATGTGTCTATGTGGGGACAGGGGAGTGGCGACAGAGCCCAGGAACATGAGACAAGAGGCTTCACAACAAAATCGCAGCTGAGCAACAACCAAGTTCTAGATTAGTTTCTCTGCCGTCCACCACTGTTGCTGTAGGGTGCTGTCCACTCATAAGCTTATGCCTTGCCAGCTCCAACATTTTGAAAAGGGCTAAAGACATGCAGGTGGCATTAAGTCAGTGAGAATAACTGAGGTCACTGCACTCCTGCCTCATCCAAACTCCTACCTCTCTCTGTCCAGGTACAAAGTTAAGGAGGGAAAAGATGAGGCTTTTCAGTTCTGGGTAATTAAACAAAGGGGCTGGCATCTCCAAGGTGTGGCCAGGTCATTAGGAGATAGAGTGAGGGTTGAACCCAGACCCACACTCAGACTCACTGCTGGAGGATGCCAAGGATTCACTCCAAGGAGCCTGCTGAAGGAAAAGTACACTCTCCTCCAGGGCCAAGCGGCCCACTGTTTTCTATGAAAACCAGGTCAGGAGAAGAGAAGACGTGGTGATACAGAATCCCTGGCTC
This sequence comes from Equus quagga, assembly GCF_021613505.1. Taxonomy (NCBI): domain Eukaryota; kingdom Metazoa; phylum Chordata; class Mammalia; order Perissodactyla; family Equidae; genus Equus; species Equus quagga. Next base: position 69,401,545 of record NC_060277.1, on the reverse strand, counting down.
AGGGAGGCAGACCGGAAGCACGTTCTTGACCAGGGCTGTCCAGAGGGGAAGAGCTGCTGAAGGAGCTGCTGAACTTCTTGCTACTCAGTAACCCCTGAGGGTTCTGCCAGCCATAGACCCTGAGGCTGGGCAAGTCCGGCTGACGCTGGTCTTACCTCAAAGTTGGTGTTGTTATTATACGGGTGTTTCGACTCCCTCACTTGCACCTCCATTCCTGGCTCCTCCATGAACTGGCAGGCAGCCAGGGCCATGGTCCCCAGCATGTTCTCTCGGCAGCCTTGGAGCACTTTCTGCAGGATCTGGTGGGACACAAGGCAGGGAACGTCAGGGGCTGCCAGTGGCAGGGCCATGGAGCTGATCCATCAGGAAGAAGGGAGGGTCTATTTCAACCCAAGACCCACCCAAAGGAGCTGGCATCATCCTGGACACTGACCCCATCCCCTAAAGCCAACCCTACCAGCCACCTCTCCCTGGAAGGGGCCCTTGCTGTAAACCACAGTCCTTTCAGAAGAATACCACTTCGAGGAGGTCTGAAAGACCAAGAGAACCAATCAGAGACGGTCATGGCCCCTGGAGAGTTCTGAGCCGAGCAGGGGGGTGGAAGTGCAGATCAACAATTACAGCACAATGGGATAAACGCCCAGAGTGAGTGCAGAATTAGGAGCTCCATGGGGCAAGAAGGGAGGAAGGACATATTCAAGAGAGGGACCAGCAGGGGCAAAAATGCTCCCTTCTGCCACCTTCAAATGAGAAACATAGCTCTGGCAAATGCGTAGAAATAAGGCTACAGCATCTCCAAGCCTGCGAGGGCTGGGAAATGACCTAGGGTACTTAGAAACTGGTGGTGTTCTTAGACGGGAAAATTAAGTATTAGAGGACAAATTCACTTCCTAACGAACCCTCAGGTGCTGCATGTTGTATTAAGTGGGTGAGGGTTAGATGGTGTGTGGGGTGATAAGGTTGAGAGGGATGAAAAAGAAGACAGCAAATGTCCTCAAGATTTCTGCACTTGGAAACTGGGAAGATGGTGACAAAACTTTCTGGTTCGGATGGAGAGAGTGCCCAGGGCTTGAGTTCTAGACCAGGACATTTTCTGCCACGTGGGATCTCCAGTCCTACGCAGCAGGAAATGGAAGAGATGGAAGGTTTGCTAACCAGCACTGCTTTAAAAGACCAAGTTGAAGATTTGATTTGAAAACACAACACAAAATAGCCTCCAACTATCAAACTGAAACTTAAAATTTGAGAATTGGACTTAAGAGAATGCACAGACACTGGTGAGACCCCAAGTTAGCCACCCAGAAGCTAGGAGCCTTAGACAAGCCTCCCAGGCTCGATTTCTTCACCAATAAAACTCTCCCAGGGTCAAACGCATCACAAGTGTAAATGCTGGCAGAGTGTCTGACCTGGGGTAGACATTCTAGAAACACTGCCTTAAAACAGAAGACACACCTTCCTGGAAGGCCTCCTATATTACGAGAACAGAGTTGTAATTAACCCCGTCCCCTGGATTTTACATTATGTGAGACCGTAGGGGACATGAGAAGGGACAGGCTAGCCAGGAGAGTTAACTTATACGTGCGAAACCAAAAGGAAAATCTTTACAGAGGCAGGTTTCACTGGATCATTACTTCAAACACTCTAAGTACCAAGTGTGTCCTAGGCCATAAGTTTGGCTCCAGGAGGGTCCTAGAGTTCAACATGATCCTACTCAGCCTTTGTTGCATCCACATCTGTCACAGAGGTAAGCTCACTCCAGGAAGGCGCTCACTAGAGGAAGCCTGTTCCAATCCCGGAGCAGGGGGAAGGGACAGAGGAGAACAGTGAGTGCCCAGCTTGGCCTGCTTAATTACCTTCTCCCACTGGTGCTTTTCTTCCAGCTGCATGAACATATCCAAAATGTAGGTCATATGGGCAGGGCCACTTAGCTCCAGGATATCCTCGCTCACTGGCACATGCCCAGGCCACTCAGCAAGCAAGGATGCGAGCACGTGGCGGGCATACAGGACAGCTGTGGCCTCATTCACGCGGAAGAGGTAGTCTCGGACAGCCCTCTTGCTCTTGCAGTTCAGCTCCTTGTGCAGGAGGGCGGCGCTCTTGCTACGCCGCTGCTTGGCATAGCTCTGCTGCAGTTCACTCTCGGTGCTGGAGATGAGCTTCTGGGTAACAGGGTTTGATTCAGCAGTGGCCTGGTCACAGCGTGTGGGCCGGGACTGCAAACCCAAAGACCACCATTACAGAGGCCTGGCTTTCTCACAATGGGGTGGAGGGGGCAGACATTTTGTTTCCAAGGTGGAGGCAACATACCAGGCATGGTAAGATAATCATGTCTGTATCCACAGCTTTGGCGCTCTGCTCATCCATTCTCAGACTCCTGCTGGGCTGCCACCTCTGAGCCAGGGTCCGTATCCTTTCATCCGTGGTGAGCTCATCTCCATCAAACCTGAAGAGGAGCACAAAGTTGGGTACACATGCAAGAGTTTAACCTGCAATGAAACTTGTCGGAAACATTAATCAGAGTTATTTTCCTGCACTTTGCAATTACATTATTACTTCCCATATTTTGCAAACTAGAAGGTGTTCATTTATTCATGCATGCAGTTGTACACATATGCCCTTGTGGCAGAGAATGCAAGTTGTCCCTCAGGACCATTCTCCCTTTCTATCTTTTATTTTTATTTACTTATTTTTATTTTATTTATTCTTACTGAGCAAGATTTGCCCTGAGCTAATATCTGTGCCAATCTTCCTCTATTTTGTACGTGGGTCACTACCACAGCATGGCCGACAAGTGATGTAAGTCCACGCCCAAGAACTGAACCTGGGCCGCCGAAGTAAAATGTGCCAAACTTATCCACTAGGACACAGAGCTGGCCTCCCTTTCTATCTTTTAGAAGTTCCATGAAGTTTTAACAAGAGACACAATCACTCAGCTAGAGACACGGTTCCCAGCTCTCCTTGCAGCTAGATGTAGTGATGCAACAAGGCTCCCGCCGAGGAGAATTGGGTGAGGTAATGTATGCCACTTCCAGAGCCTACCCTCAAATGACTGGCTTAAGGATATGCTCCTTCCTCCTTTCCTCTAGGCTGGAACAGAGAGGTGAGGTGGGTGAGCCAGCTTTGACTCCACAGATGAGAACAAGACTCTTGGGGCTGCGGGGTCACTTTGTAGAGGAGAGCTGCCCTCTTACCCTGCATGGCTGCCTAGCTCTGCGCTGTTCCATGAGAGAAAAAAAATTCCATCTGCCTCGACTCATGATATTTCTAAATTTCTTAGTTACAACAGCTTAGACTGTCCCCTAACTAATGCAACCCTGCTTCATCTCACAAAGGATTTAAGTCAATATATAAGGAATACATATGGGAAAACAGAAATACGGAGTAAAAAAATAAAGAAAAATTAAGGTGGAATTGGATATAAATTGGAATAGGAAGTCAAAACTAGGATATGGGGGACAGACGAGGAGATTAGTTGAAGATAGGTAAATTTAATGTGGCTCAAGAACTAGCTCAAACTTCCTGGCCACGAGAAAGGGAAGACTGTTAATTTTATAATAATCCTTGAGGAAAAAACATGAAAATAATGTACAGTGGTGAAAAAAACAAAAAAACCAACGCTTTTGACCAGAAAGTCGTGCTCTGCACTGTGTGCTCCCTTGGTGTCTGCCTCACTTTCTGCAGCCACAAGGAGTGGACTCTAAGAGGCAGACTGCAAATGTGAAGTTTCCAAAAGGAACACACAACCCGACTCAAAGATGATCCACGTGGTGTTGCACTGTCAGCCTCCCAATCACTTCATGAAGAACAACGAGTTCCACGTCTGCTTCCTGGTTTTTCAGGAGTTTTTATCCAGATCTCACTGGCAGGAGGCAAATACTGGCCTGCCTTCACTTGTCCTGTCACTCACCACACTTGAGCCACATCTAACTGCCCCTTACCTCTTCTGAACCTCCAGGAAGAAGGAATCGGTCCTTTTCATCTGCAGTTCGTATATGGCCCGGAGAATGTGCAGAGGGGCATTGAGGGCATCGTGGGCCATCTGAAGGTCACAGGGAAGAAGCAAAAGAGGGACAATTTAAAGTGTTTCAACACATTATTGACAATTTGAACTCAAAAGCGATAAAACGATTTTTTCTAAAGTTACCACAGGTTATAATTTAAGAACATCATACGGGTACTTAAAAATTTTAAGCACATAAAATTATAAGCCCTAAAACATGGATTGTAAAATCTGCATTACTGTTATAAATTCAAAGGAAAATATACAACACAGAAACACCAGAAGAAATATTATGCCAACAAAATGCAATGCTAACAGTCAATAATTGTCCCCCACATTGTATTCACTGCTAGCTTCTCTGCGGCTGCCTTGCACTCAAGTTTGACAACTGGACATAAATGTAAGTATTGTAATTTCTTTTGACTTTTTAAAAACTGTACTGGCTTTCCCGACATCTACCCCATAATCTCTGTTTACTCTTCATATGGTTAGGCCCTTTGAAGTCCAAGCCTTTGCCCATTTTCATATCATTCTGAGGAAGAGTGGATTATTCAGGGAAAGTCAGAGAGCATGTCTGAGAAACTGTGTGGAGGGCCTAACACTTGGGGTTTATTGACGGGCCTGGAAATTACATGCCAACTTTTACACGCATACCTGAATGTGCATTTTATGGGAGAAATGATCTGAAGCTTTTGGGTCCATGACCCCTAAATGTTGAGAACTGCTGCTAAAAGGGCTTTTCCATCCTTCTGGATCAATTCTGCACAATACAGACTGAGCCTTCAGGAACTGAATTCTCAGGACATCAGACTGAAGCATTTTCACATGGAGGCTCACACATGGTCTAAGCCATTCCTTAGAGTCCCTTTCTCAATCCACACCATGATCCAAGAACGTACCAAGAAACATATTCTGGTGGGCTCATCCAGGCTTTCGAGAGGGTCTAGCTTTTTCTGCTCTGGTTCACTGGGGCTGCTGACTGACTGTTCCACCTCCTCTTCTTGGTCCCCTCGCTCATCCAGCTCCAGGTCTCCGTGCTCGGCCAAAGTGCTGATCTCCTTTTTTGAGGAGTACAGCATGATGGACAAAATCTATACAGAAAGAAAATCAGGCCGGGCAGGACTGTGAGTGGTTAGTGGGTGAGAAGACGACACAGATCTTTACCCCTCAAAGTACAGAAAATATTGACCGAATTTTTCAAAAGACATCAGAATTCACAAAAAGAACGTAAAATTAGAAAAGAAACAGGAAAACATGTTCAATTGTATTTGTAATCATGGAAATGCACTAAAACTATGAGGGACCTTAGTGTTTATTAACTTTGTCAATGATAGTAGAAATTGATATTATCCTTTTAGAATGCATTTTGGTGAAATGCAAAAGCTATAAAAATGTTCATACTCTTTGACCCAGTAACTCATCTTTCAGGAGTAATGTAAAATACATAAAAAGTTGTATCATGATATGGTCAGTGAAGCAATAATAATGGCAAAAAACTGAAGATCACCTTCATGTATCATACACAGCCATTAAAAATGGTGATTGTGAAAACTACATGGCAACAAAAATGGTCACCACATGATCTCAGTTTATTTGATTCAACCATGCTTACTGTGATAAATCTAAATCTATATATGTAATACAGATACAGAGGAAAAAATTAGAGTAAGGAAATACATAAAATGCTGATGGTAGTAGTCGTGCATAGGGGGTGAAATTTGGAGTTTTTCTTTCTTTTCTACTTATCAAATTCTTTGCAATGTGGTTCTATTATTTAAATAATAAAAAAATTTTAATTTAAAATATTTCCTAAGAGCTCAATGCTCTCCAGGTTATCCATTAATATGTTTCAGTATATTTTCCTTAAACCTAACCAAATCCTCTTGGGGCAACTAAGAGCTACTTCTCTGAGCTCAGCCTGCGTGACTGAGAACAGTCGACTCACCCCCCAACTCCCACAGAGCAGCCTTTCCTGGACCTGAATCTGGCGCTTGGCACAGAAGCTCCACAGGGAACCACAGTACCTCCACTAAGAAAAACCCAAGGCCTATGGGGAATAGCAATAAACTGAAAATGATCGAGTAAAATCCCACATAAAATAAATGTAAGTGAGGACAAATTTAGAAACTGATTTTAGCTCACAGGAACTTTAAAGGGAAATAATAATTCAGGGGCACACTTTATTACCATGATATAATGATAAAGCATGTGATCCACAAAATACTTCTCTTCTAATGTTCTGTAAACAAACATCAAATTCATTTTCCCTGGCAGAGGAGGACAGGTGTCATAATCCCTATTTCCAAATGAGAAGACAGGTATAAAACACAGATCTGAAAACTGCACACACGGGAGTGTGCAGGGCAGAACGAGTTGTATCTTACTAACTGAGGAGTCTAACTCCCAGGCCAGTAAATCTGCACCGGAAGCAGTAGCAGGAACCACCCTCATCCCTTACTTCCAGGTCCCGGAGCAGCCACGTTTTACTGAAGCCAGTCCCTTTGCTGCACTTTTTCACCAGAAGCTTCAACAAATCAGTCTGAAGGAAGGTAGCATGGGTCTCTTCAAAACTGTGAGCCTGCCAAACAGAAAAAGAATGATTTGCAACTGCCTTAGCGGGAAGAAGGGTCACTCAGGGAGAAGCAAGCCTCTCTCAGAGCCCAGTCTCAGCTGGTGGCTCAAGTGCACCTTCTGGTGAAAATTCCAGAGTCAGCAGGAAGGATAAAACTCTGAACTTTCGCCATAATCCAAGTCTGTTCATTCACTCTCTAATTCATTCACTCAACAAATATTTCCAAAGCCTAGCATATTCTATCTGCTAAGTCCCACGCTAAGAATAAAGGTTTTACGTCCCTCTCCTGCTCTTTACCTTTCAAAAGCTTCCCACTGCTCTTCAGACTAAAATCCAAGTGCCCCATCACAGCTGACAAGGTCCTGCAGGCTCCCGGCCTGCTTCTCATCTCCCTCTTCCACGCTATCCTGAAGCCCTGGAGGTCTCCTTCTGCTCCCGGACAACCATGCCTGCTCCTCGCTCTGGAGCTGGCTACTCTCCCCGCACACAACGCTCTACCCAGACTCCTCATCTACCACCTCAAATCCGACCTTCTCAGAAAGGCTTTTTCTGACTCAGGGTGGTTTTCCTTGCAGGCTCTCTGTTGTCTCTCTTGTAATTTAGATTGTAAGCTCTATGAGAACAGGGACCTTCTTTTTAGTTCAATACTACCTACTCAGTTCCATGTGGCACCTGGTGCTCAACAGATATGTACCAAACGAAAGATTCAAAGACAGAAATGGCCTCTGCCCTCAGAGAATTTATTTTCTCTTTCTCACTGTAATGCAAACAACTAAAACAAAAGCAGATTGTGATACATGCCATGAAATCAAGAAACAGCACATGTATGGTCTCAATTCTAAAGCTACAAACTCTCAGGGCAGGCAGAACTGAAATGCCATCTAGTCCAGTCTCCCTGTGGTGCTTAAGTCCCTCCATGGTCTCCTTGCCAGTGTTGCCAAAGTCAAGGAACAAGCAAACTTTTCTTTTCTTTCTTCTTCTTCTTTTTTTTTTAAGGATTGGCACCTGGGCTAACAACTGTTGCCAATCTTCTTCTTTTTTTTTTTTTAAGGATTGGCAGCTGGGCTAACAACTGATGCCAATCTTTTTTTTTTTTTTTCTGCTTTATCTCCCCAAACTCCCACTGTACACAGTTGTATATCTTAGTTGCAGGTCCTTCTAGTTGTGGGATGTGGGACGCCACCTCAACGTGGCCTGACGAGCAGTGCCATGTTCGCACCCAGGATCCGAACCCTGGGCCACCGCAGCAGAGCACGCAAACTTAACCACTCGGCCACGGAGCCGGCCCCGCAAACTTTTCAAATTAATCCTTCTTTCACGGCTAGTTTTGTTGGGAAGATCATCCTAAAAGTGATCCGTTCCTCCCCATCAATGCTCCTCAGGTAGCAGAAGAATCATGTTCCTCACAAGTTAAGGCTTCTCACCTCCACACCAACAATCACTCAGCTCTTTAACTCGTCTGCCTCCTCCCACCTCAACTGCCAAACCTATTGCTCACATATCCCATGGGATGCTAGCCCCTTTTATTGTTCTCTTCATCTTATCCTATGAAGAAGCAGAAGGAGCTGTGGTTCAGAGGGAAGCGAGAAACTGTTCAGTCCATTTTTCTTCTCATCTTCCAAGGTTACGAGCCCATTAGATAGTAGTACCTGGTTCCAGGAAGCAGTACTGATAAAATACAGAGTACCAACTATTGGGAAAATTCAATGTTTCTTCCTTAAAGTTATCCTTGGCAACGCCCCAACCATTTCTAAAAATAATCAAGATCCCATGGTCAACCAGCCATCGAACTCAGATGGCATTTCCTCCAAGTTAATTCTCTGCAGATGTTAAAACACAGCCAGATTCATTAGCAAATGGAAGAAGGGCACCATTACCTTTAGTGTTTTATATAACCCTTTGAGGGCCAGGGACAGCACCCAAGTTGCTTCCACTGCCTCGGAACAATGGCTGTCCATGCTGGTTTGCAGAAGGTGACTGGCGATAAAGGCAAAGTGCTGTGAGTATTGGCTCAGCTGGGTCTGAGAGCTGCCACATTCCTGTCCTCCTCCTTTCTGGACCAGTTGGTAGTCCTTCACTGAAGGGTGATGTCAGGCAGGAAGAGAAAGGCACAAAAAGTATAGTTAATGCTTCTTGCAGCTAAGTTTCTTCCCCAGAAATGTGCCTTACTGAAGCAAGAACTGCAGACGCCAAAAGACAAATCTCCCTGGCTTCAATCTCAGCCATTAGATGTAAGGCCAGTTTCTCTGTGAGCACAAAAATGATACTGGGCCACCTATCTACCAAGCAACTGAGGGAGGCAATTCCCATTCCTACTAATGTGCACAAGCAGGCTGTCTCTAAAGGTGTTAAAGGAAGTTCTTAGATACAGTGCACAAGAGACTTCCACTTCCAAACAACACTGAGTAAGAGGGATTGGCTTTACTCTCCTACCATAAACAACCACAACACCAAAAAAATACATGAAACCATGATTTGGAGGCATTGGGCAATAGGTAGAACAGGACTAAGATTCCTGAGAGAAAGGACGTAAACCAGGTGAGCCCTCCAATAGCCTTGGCTATCTGGAGATAATTTCCAGGCTGCAGAGCAGGGACTGGAAATCCAAGCAGAGTCCAGCAGTCTCGATGAATTGAGGAGAGAGAGCTCAGAGTTCAAGGGAAGCAAAGGCAGCTAGAGTTTATGGGGCAGACTATCACATACAAGGGAGATGCACAAAGAGAGAGAGGTATGGGAGACCTCTCTAGATAGTCACAGAGGGTTCCTCATGAGTCTTTGGCTGAGTACTGATCTGCACAAATATGAAAGGAAACTATCTAGACATTAAACTATCTAGTTCTAGGAAATAAATACCAAAAAGCAGGGGACAGAACAGTTCTTGGAGCTCACACAGAGCTGGAACTATTTTGTCTTCCAACCAGTGAGAGTAGAAGTGTCTGGTGGGGGGCAAAATGACTATTTGAAGACGTAACAGTTGAAATTTTTCCAAATTTGATGAAAACTATAAATCCACATATACAAGGAACTCAATAAACCTCCACGCGGAAGGAACATAAAGAAAACTATGCCAAGGCACATCATAATCAAAATGCTAAAAACCAGTGATTAAGAGAAAAATCTTAAAAGCAGCCAGAAAAAAAAGACACATTATGAAGAGTAACAAAGAATGACAGTAGAGTTTATGGCAGAAACTATGCAAGCCAGAAGAAAATGAATCAATATCTTTAAAGTATTCAAAGAAAAACTCCTCAGCCTAGAATTTTTCTACCCAGCAAAATTATCTCTCAAAAAATGAAATAAAAATAAATATTTCTTCAGTGTGATAGGACAAGCCAAAACAAAGATTTTGTAGCAGCAGAACTACACTACAAGAAATGTTAAGGGAAGTTTTTTTCAGGTCAAATAAAAATGATACCAGATGGAAATCTGAACCTGCACAAGGAATGAAGAGCACCAGAAATGGTAAATATAAAATAGTTTCCTATACTGTGAGGTTTATATGATGTAAAAGTAAAACGTGTGACAACAGCACAAAGGATCAGGGATAGAAATAGAAAATCTATAATGTTTCGTCCCTATATGTGAAGTAGTATAGTATTATTTGAAGACAAACTACGATGAGTAAAGGTGTATATTATAAACCATAAAGCAACCCATAAGAAATTATTTGAAAGTAGACTACTGTAAACCATAGAGCAACCACTAAAAAAATAGATACAGTTAAAAAGCCAATAGTGGAGTTAAAATAGAATCATTAAAAAAAATAAAAATAAAAACTCAATCCAAAAGAAGGCAGGAGAAGAGGGAAAAAGGAACAAACAATAGATGAGACAAACAGGAAACAAGCAAGAAGATAGTAGATTTAAATTCAACCATCTTGCTAAGTGCATTAAATGTAAATGGTTTAAACAACTCAATGAAAAGACAGGGATTTTCAGACTGGATTGAAAAAGAAGACTCCACTATGTGTTACCTACAAGAAATCCACTTTAAATGTAAAGGCACAGGCAGGTTAAAGTGAAAAGGACAGAAAAAGATGTATGATGCAAATGTTAGTAATAAAAAAAAAGCTAGAGAGAATACATAAATATTAAAGAAGATTTCAGAACAAGGAACATTATCATGGATAAAATAGGACATTTCATAATGAAATGAGAAATAAACACATGCACAGTTACAGTTGGAGACCTCAATACTCCTCTCTCAGTAATTGTTAGAAGTAGAGAGAAAATCAGTAAGAGCACAGAAGACTTGAACAACATTATCAACTGACTTGACCTAAACGACATCTATAGGAAACTCCACTAAACAACATAGTATATGCATTCTCTTCAAGCACACACAGAACCTTCATCAAAACAGACCACATTTGGATCATAAAAATAAGTCTCAATAACCTTAATATGATTGAAATAATTCAAAGTATGTTCTCTGACCACAAGAAAATTAAACATGAAATCAATAACAGAAAGATATCTGGAATATCCTCCAAATATTTGGCTACTAAAAAACAAACTTTTGGGGCTGGCCCCGTGGCCGAGTGGTTAAGTTCACACGCTCTGCTGCAGGCGGCCCAGTGCTTCGTTGGTTTGAATCCTGGGCGCGGACATGGCACTGCTCATCAAGCCACGCTGAGGGAGCGTCCCACATGCCACAACTAGAAGGACCCACAACGAAGAATATACAACTATGTACTGGGGAGCTTTGGGGAGAAAAAGGAAAAAAATAAATCTTTAAAAAAGAAAACCAAACTTTTAAGAATCCACAGAGCAAAGAAGAAATCACAAGATAAAGTAGAAAATATTCTGATGAATGAAAATGATAATACAACATATCAAAAATTATGGATGCAGCTAAAACCATACCTAGAGGGAAATTCATAGCATTAACATACCACCATTAGCAAAGAAGAAAGTTCTCAAATCAGTAATTTAGACTTCTACCTTAAGGAATCAGAAAAAGAAAAGAGTAAATTAAATAAAAAGCAAGAAGAAATAAGGAAATTAATAATGATAAAGGTAGAAGTCAATGAAACAGAAAACAGAGAAATACAAAGAAAAATCAATGAAACCAAAAGCTGGTCCTTTGAAGAAACAAATAAATTGATAAATCTCTGGCTAGACAGTCTAGGAAACAAAAAAGAGAAGGCACAAATTACCAAAATCAAGAATGAGAGAAGGCAGCTGATACCCAACGCCAAATTGAGAGGAATTAAAGACAAATTTTATAAGAACTAAATTTATTCCCTAAATAAATGAAGAGATATGCCATACTCATGGGTCAAAAGACTCAATATTGTAAAGCTGTCAGTTCTCCCCAAATGGATCTACAGATTCAATGCAATCCCAATCAAAATCTCAGCAGGTTCCTTAATAGATACTGACAAGCTGATTCAAAATTTTATACCTTTCTGCAAAGGAAACAGAATAGCCGAAACAATTCTGAAAAGCAATAACAAAGCTTAAGGACCTGATTTTAAGATTTAGTATAAATCTATAACAGTTAAGACAGTGTAGTGTTTGAGTAAGGACAGATATATAGATTAATGGAACATAACAGAATCCATAAATGGAAACACACATATGTGGGTCAATTTTCAACAAAGGTGCCAAGATAATTCAATGGAGAAAGAATAGTCTGTTCAATAAGTGGTCCTACAACAAGTGGATATTCATATACACATGTAAAAAAAGAACCTTGATCTTTACCAAGCACCACACACAAAAACAGCACAGACAGTGTCTAATGCTGAAGCTGAATGAGAAAGCAGATTGGTTCAGGAGCAGAATGGCGCAAATAATGGTTTGATACTCCTGATTGTTTGGGGTTTGGCAAATTAAGCCAAAAGGGCATTTACAATGTACTTTCACTGTTTTATTAATGAAACAAAATGGAAGGTGACATGAATGCCAATACAATTATTTGAAGTTATTTTACATTCATGTAGCCACCTGACTCCATATGTTTAAATTATCCATTAGAAAACAAATGAAACCAGCAAATGCAGAAATTAAATGTTCAGAACCTAAACATCTGGCCAACCAAAAAATCATATACACAACCATATACAGAACCACACACACAAAATAAAAGCATGGCAAGAGTCTTCAGAATTATCCCAATTCAACCACATCAATTCAGAGATGAGGAAAAAGAAGCTCAGGGAGCTATAAGTTGCTTTTAAAAAAATTATACACAGAGGCAAGAACCAAGGTATCTTCATTGATTTTAGGGTATGCAGAGATTAGGGACCTTTCTCCCATTCTTAGAAAAAACAATTATGCTTGAGACCTGTTTTCCTTTTCCGGGTTTTGACATCGACGACCACAGCCCTGTTCTTCTCAGTGAAGTGCTTCAGGATGATCACATTATGTGGTTCATTGGCATTATCCATATAAACACAGCGGGTCCCCACACAGAGGACCTAGAGCATGACACAGACAGACAGAAAAGGTAAGTCAATAGCACAACGAGACAGGAAAGAGCACCTAATTAGACACAAGCCCCGTCCCTTCTGCTTGTGCCCCAGACTGCAACAAGCACTCAAGGATAGGGTTCTTCTCATCTCTAACTCCAGGGCCTGGCACGGGCCTGGCACAGACTGGTTTAGGTGCTTGCTAAAGGATGAAGCCATGTTTTCACAGTCCTCCTTGTCCCAATCAGTTGAAAGGCATGGAGATTAGAAACGAGATCAAGATGAATGTCAAAGTGAAAAAGAATTGTACTGTGAAGGTCTTCGTAATTTATTGCAGTTACATATTATTCAAAGCCAACTACCAGCTAATAAAATAAATTACATGGCTAAACTGTTGAAAATGCAAGTTGAGGGGCCAGCCTGGTGGCATAGTGGTTAAGTTCGTGTGCTCCACTTTGGTGGCCAGGGGTTCACAGGTTCAGATCCCAGGCGCGGACCTACGTACCACTCATCAAGCCATGCTGTGGTGGCATCCCACATACAAGACAGAGGAAGATTGACATAGATGTTAGCTCAGTGACAATCTTCCTCAAGCAAAAGAGAAAGACTGGCAACAGATGTTAGCTCAGGGCCAATCTTCCTCACCAAATTAAAAAAAAAAGCAAGTTGAAGAAACCATCTCATAATCTTGAAAATATATCAATACTGTAAAAGCCAATTATCTAAGTGAAGAAAATAAACTTCCAAAGATATATGCTATAGAGGCTTTCATGTGTGTGAGGAAGATCAGAGGGGGAGGTCAGGCCTTCAGATTGATGTACCTGGGGGAAGCCGACCAGCACCAGCAGGGTGAAGATGTTGGTATGCTTCAGCTGGAAAGGCAGCTGCTTGATGCAGTGGTCTGTGAAGGTGGCAATGACATCACGCCACAGTGGGGCACCGTTGAGTGACCGCAGGATCTCCGCCATGGAGCATGCCCAGTCCAAGCCCACCCGGCTGGAAGGCAAGAGCTCCATTAGGTGGCTGTGCACAGGCTCCAAACTCAACTCATCAGAGCTCGCTACACTCCAAGGCAGACCCAGAGGCATGCCAAAGAGCCGTGCGTTAATTAGCTTAAAAACACTGGAATGAGGCTTTTCATATAACGGTAAGTGGAAAAAAAATCAAGATGTTACTTATATACTCAGTCTACAACTATGTCTTTAAAAATATATACATTTTTAAAATGTTGGTTGACAGCATTTCTAATATAACTAATTCTATTCTCACAAAAAATTCCCTGACAGCAGCACTGAAATCAGTCAATAGTCAGACCTCTGACTTGCAGAAATGAACACCAAGGTGGGGTAGAGTGGGGTGGCTACCTGTCCAGACACACAGCTCCCAGGCTAAAAAGCAGGTGGGTGGTTTTCCAGCCATCTGGCATGATGGAACTGTCCCCTGCCGCAAACAGGTTATGTTTGGCTGAGAGGACCTTGATCACCGCGGCATCCACCTCTGCTGGTGAAAGGCGGATGATTAACTGGCCGAGAAGACCCAGGGTGAGGTGGTAGGTTTCATTCAGGTGGCCTGCGTTTGAGATGACAACCTGAAACATGAGTGGGAGGACGTGCTCCAGGTCTATCAGGGGGACTGTGGGACCCTGCAAGGGAAGGAGAGAAATCTGCTCAATACAAAGTCCATGTGACCACACCAGCTAAAGACTCCACCCCTTCACGTCTAGTTTACAACTAGCCTAGTGCCAAAGGAATTGTGCAGCAGCTTTCATGAAGGGCTTGTGTACAATCAATTGTAAAATAAATATTCTCAGCTATGACCTTACAAGCCTACTTCTAATTTTCCTTCACCATGAGAAATAAACTCAGTTTTTTGTCCTGACATGTCATTGTAAAAGAATTCAACTAATCTGGAAATATACAAGAGTTAAGGCTCCCCGTAATTTACTTCCCCTCAAGACCAGGAGATAACAATTGTGAACAGTTTGATGAACAGTCTTTCAACTTTTTTCTATGCATATTGACATATATGTAAAATAAATTTAAAATTAAACATTTTTGTTTCTTTAAATGCTGTCCTGCAACTTACTTTTTTCTATTAATATGCCATTTCTCAAACCAATAAAAACAGAGCTCCTCAATCATCCAAATGGTTGCACACTATTGCATTTTATAGTTAAAACATAACTGACTTCATGGCTCCCCTATTGCTGGACACTTCCTTTGTTTCTAATTCTTCATTATTATAAACACCTTTTAGATAAACAGCCTGGTACATTCATCTCTATACATTTATACCACTTGTTATTTTCTATAAGCAAGAAATGCCCAAATCTGGAGAGAATATTTAAAAACTTTGTAGTTATCTCAGTGTGATTCCGGAGGTCACTAAATCTATAATACAAAAACAAAGCAATTAAAGAAAAAAAGTTTTTGAAAATAGGGGCTGGCCCCATGGCCGAGTGGTTAAGTTCACA